>NW_017138338.1:0-371 GCF_001652005.2 Ceratina calcarata | reverse complement strand
TCTGCTTTTTTCTTATTGGCCTGACAATGGCTGCCTCGAGTATAATGGCTGGTTCTTCGATTTAATTAAAG
The DNA here is from genome assembly GCF_001652005.2 of Ceratina calcarata. Classification (NCBI taxonomy): domain Eukaryota; kingdom Metazoa; phylum Arthropoda; class Insecta; order Hymenoptera; family Apidae; genus Ceratina; species Ceratina calcarata. The sequence continues at coordinate 300 of NW_017138338.1, read as the reverse complement.
AAAACGATTGTAGAATAATAGGTGAATTGGCTCATGAAACGATCATCGATTTCCACGATAAGCGTTGTTCGATACGAATCGGATTTATGATTCATCGACTCAATTGTGATCGTTGAACCTAATCGACGTCTTTAGATTACGTAACGGAGGGAAACGCAACAGGGAGTTTACCACAATTTCAATTATTCCCGTGATTCATGGCCTGATTTATATCGGTTTTGATCAAAAACCACAATCGAAACACGGCCGGATATTAATCGTTTCAGGAACCCAAGGTGCAAGGAAACTGTCATTCCCACG
>NW_017138337.1:0-371 GCF_001652005.2 Ceratina calcarata | reverse complement strand
TGTATAAGAATGTACATATACATACACACGCACAAGCATGCACACACACGCATCTACACCGGTTACGGGTCCGCAAATATGTTTTATCGTTTAGATTGCTTGTTAGAGCAATTACGAATCATTTTCCGATCAATTGTTCAAATTCAAGTTACTTTTGATTGTTACAGTTTGATTTAATATATCCATCAATTTGCAAATCTTGATCGATCTTAAGATAACATCATAAAACTTTTACAAATAGGACTATTAACTTGCCAATTTACCATCAGCAACTGTATAAAACAATTATTGCTAATTCAGATATTAATTCAATTTTTAATTGTCATTTTAATTAAATTTACAAAAATTGAACTACTCGCAACAATACGGTA
>NW_017138336.1:0-371 GCF_001652005.2 Ceratina calcarata | reverse complement strand
GTGTTAAAGTATAATCCTTGCGAATCGACCTATTTAAATCGTACAGTATACGATTAAAATTATTTTTATTTTATACACAATATGTGACGACTTACGAGGTATTGCAAGATATCTCCTTGTTCCTCTAAACTTTCGGTTTCGCGAAGCATAGATAACAATTCCTCGACTTCCGTATCCGCGTACTGAGTCTCGCTCACACCCCTGTGCCTATGCAGCTTCGGAGAATTCGTCCAAGACATTAATTCATCCGTAGGCGACGGAGTTCGATCTACAGAAATCGACTGCGTTGGATTAGGAGTTAACGTCGTGTCTGTTACTTCGATAAACGGACTCGCATTTAAAATAGTAGAAGGTCTTCTATCCTCTCCTGC
>NW_017138335.1:0-371 GCF_001652005.2 Ceratina calcarata | reverse complement strand
GTTTGGCTTTTGCTGGAACCATAGTTCCCACGGGGTTACGCCCTTGATACTGCTGCTTCCTGTACGGTTCAGAGTGTCGACTGCAGTGTTCACTGCTTCCGCCCAGAACCCTCCGCCGAGAAGTAGCGTGCGTCCCGCTTCCTTCAGGCTGCGATTGTCCCTCTCCGCGGACCCGTTTTGTTCTGGAGTGTATGCCACCGTCTTCTGATGTCTGATTCCAAGGGAGTCTGTTAATTTTTCAATTTCGCTGTTCGCGAACAACCCGTTATCGGTTCTGAGAATCTTCACTTCGCGTGGGCATTGTTTCTCGGCTCTTCTCAGGAATTTATGGACATGGCTAGCTGTCTCCGCCTTGCTGGCCAGGAAGTATA
>NW_017138333.1:0-372 GCF_001652005.2 Ceratina calcarata | reverse complement strand
ATGCTGATAGTTTCGCGAACTATTAATACGAGGCTCAGACGTGTCCAAGACACATAGAGAAAAGAAGTCGTTCTCAGTATTCCGATCACAAAATGATTGGGTAGAATCAAACGATGCGGTATCAAAATGATTTAAATTGCAGCTCACCTACGTCCTGCTGAANGACAGGAATATCCTGATCTGTTACAAGTCGCGTCTCCAAGATCATTGGTCTTTTAAGACTGCGACTAACCTCAGTAGGTTTTTTAAAATTTGCCGACTGATCGGTCACTGCGATTAAGAAAGGGATATACTATCCAACGAGAAATACGGTAAGCTCCTGGTCACAGTGAAATTCACGAATTTTGATTATGCAATGCTAACAGCTCGACG
>NW_017138332.1:0-371 GCF_001652005.2 Ceratina calcarata | reverse complement strand
TTCGGTCGCACTTTATATCACAAACTCGCGGTCCTTGCCACGGCTCGTTTCACGAGCCACTGACCATGGAAATCGGAATTTTGCGACACATCGTTTTTACTGATTACGAATAGGCTTGCTTTTATGGCGAATCGAATCGAATCAACGCTCGTCGGTCTTCAAACCCTGCTAATCTCGTTAATAATCGATCACGCGATTAGCGGTCAGGTCGCAGATGACGTCGCCACGATTGGCTAAATACGAGCCACTGCCACTGCTCATCCATTAACGCCAACGCTCCATCCCAGTTTCCATAATTTTTAGTCTTGGAATTAGAGAATGAAATCTATGTAACTTCTTTTATCACAGAATAATAATAATAATTTGGTCGA
>NW_017138331.1:0-371 GCF_001652005.2 Ceratina calcarata | reverse complement strand
ATACAATATTAATATGTTTTGATTACTCTTAATTAAAGTTTACAAATATTGTGTATACATACACGAGGATCTGCAGTGATATTTTCTCTTTTCCTTGATTCTAAATTTGTTTCTAAGTTAATCGGACACACCGATCTGAAGACATCGTAAAAATAATTTACAGTATTCAAATTTAACAAACCTTCTGAAATTGATGTGTACTTTAGTCCAAGTTATCAATTCCAAATTAATAGCTTTCAAATTTTTACAAACGAAATTCGTTTAAAAGTCCTCCCTGTGACTTATAAATGAAATTACTATTTTCGAATCCTAACTATTCTAAAGTTGAATCTTTAAAGTTTTGTTTTTCTGCATATATAAAATGAGAAACG
>NW_017138330.1:0-372 GCF_001652005.2 Ceratina calcarata | reverse complement strand
CAATTTTTGTGAGATTTTTCCAAGGGGTACCCCTTAAGATTTCGCGAAATTTTTGTTTTTTGACAATAACTCCCGAACGGGTGGACGTAAGGGGAAGTTTTTGAGACCATTTTGTAGAGGACGACGAGATCTACAATTCCCATGTAAAATTTCTTCGCTAGCGTCGATAGTTCACGAGTTATTTNAGGTCTCGTCGTCCTCTACAAGAAAGGTCCTATGCAATTTTTCCGTATCTCCAAGGGTTTAGGAGTTATTGAGGAAAAACGAACTTTTTTTCCAAAAGTTCGCTGTTTCGACGGTGGGATGGTCGGATTTTGTCAGTGCCCATAAAATGCTAAATAATCATACGTAACTCTTTAAATATCGAAATTA
>NW_017138329.1:0-371 GCF_001652005.2 Ceratina calcarata | reverse complement strand
TTTCATCGATGTGTTTCTCATATAAATGTATAAAAATCTGCGATCTATTTATCATTAATTATTACTTGGAAAGAGATTTGATGTGAAATGAAAAATTTAAATTATTGAATAAAATATTTTGTGAAATTTATAGGATCTCGAGGACTGGAAGCGCCATATGCGGTTATGGTGTACGTGCACGGTGAGAGTTTCGAATGGGGAACAGGGAACATCTACGACGGTTCAGTTTTAGCTAGTGCTGGCCACGTCATAGTGATCACCCTCAACTATCGTCTTGGAATTTTAGGTACGTACAACTCTCATCAGAGAATAAACCAGATAATTTAATTAGTAAGTATAGAACTTTATTTTAGTTAGTTTCGGTTCATTTA
>NW_017138328.1:0-371 GCF_001652005.2 Ceratina calcarata | reverse complement strand
TCCCAAGGCAGTAGTGACAGTAAAATGTGAAAAAAATGTAACAAGGCAAATTATTAAATTTTATTTACAACCGAATACAAGATATTAAAAATTTGTACAATACTTTGCCGATTCACGATAAATACACGCATTACGAAAATGTTTCTAAAGTAATTAAGTACGATTAAGAAAAGTAGTGCTAATTAGTCATTCGTTTGGTAAACAATTACTTGTAAGATATAAAGAGAACATAAACAGAATTAATGATAAATGAAGAAAATGAATTGTGAAATTATAATAAGCGGAATAAAATATTTCGCATGATACAAAAAATTGATATACTGTTATAAATATTAAAACTAGACGAGAATTTTGATTTTATAGTCCTCTAG
>NW_017138326.1:0-371 GCF_001652005.2 Ceratina calcarata | reverse complement strand
GCGACGGACGAACGAACAGTATCACTTCGATATTAACCATCGAAGAGAGAGATCCTCTTCGAACTTCTCACGTGACGTATTCGTGTTAGCTGGGAACAGAAGTATTTCTGATAAGCCACCGGGTTCTTTTGCATGCAAATAAATTCAAGACTGAGGTACTCTCCGTCTGGAATTCTAAGTCGAGATCAGCGAATCGGCGTTGACCAATCCGCTGTGCGTTTCGATTGCAGGGTTTGCAATCAACGGATTCGAAGATTTACGGATCGAAATCCAACGTTGCATTAATTTTCCGTCTGGAAAGTAATGTTCGGGCAGCATGGTGTCTGCAGCCAGTCATTTCTTTCAAAGAAAGGGACCGGTGTTGAGCGCAG
>NW_017138325.1:8060-8378 GCF_001652005.2 Ceratina calcarata | reverse complement strand
GTGGAGACCGATTTTGCTATAGTAACGTACAGGGCGATGGCTATAAATCAAGGCTGATGGTAGGGGAAATAAAAATTCTCGCGAGATAACGCGGATCTAAGAAATTCGATTCGTTATCGGTAAACACGACCACTCCTCTCCCTGCCCTTTAAAAAAGATCCGAGTCCCTGAGGATGAATACTAAAAAGAGACTTCGAAGATCCTCGTTTGTCACAAATTATCCCCTACCGAAGACTTCAGACGTCACGTACAATCTCTCCCACAGATACGACACATCCTGAAGTCATCAAACATCAGCCATTTCACTAACAATATTCT
>NW_017138325.1:4118-6190 GCF_001652005.2 Ceratina calcarata | reverse complement strand
GAGATAAGGTTATGTATCGCGAACAGATGAAGGTAGGTTCGCAGGTTTTTCCAAAAAAAAAAAGGAAAAAACGAAAACGAGTGAAACTAATTTTCGTTCCGTTCTTCGCCGGAGTAAAAGTTTCCTCTGCTTAGCTGGCAGGAAGTTTCGCCGGGTATCCGTGGTACGTTAATCCCGCAAATAGATGACTTTACGAAATGGGTACGAGCCTGTCTGAAATAACGGCGAACGAATCCCACGGTAAAAGGGATAAGCTAGCTCTCTCACTCTCTCTCTCTGTTTCCCACCCTACCACCGAACGTGCGCGCGTTTTGTAGGCTAGGGTGGCTACCCGGGTTATCTTTCCGAACGGCCGATAAACATTCTTTCGCGATTCCTACGTCGCGCTGTAATTCTCCCTAACCCCCTTTGTGCATCTGCGAGGCTCTGTTGATTGCCAGTAGAGATGGGGAATTTCGGCGAACAGACTGCAATTGCTCGGGACGCTAGCAGTTTCCTCGAATGTTTACTAGGCCCGAACATCCACGCGTCAGACAACCTGCGCCTCTGTACTGTACTTCACTGCGTTAAGCTAAGTGCGATCCAACCCGTAACAGGCAGACTCCCTTGCATGCTTCTCACCGTAATGCAATTTAACATAGATATCTTCCGTTTTAGGGTTCTATATCACTCCTCGTTACATCGTCTGTTTAGGGAATTTTACCAGTGGAAATTGTATGCATGCTGGTTTATGGTGATTGCAACGCTTTTATGCTTTTCATAAACTGCTTTAAGTGTCCAATGATATTTATGTGCTAATAAACTTTCTATCATGACTACAAGGTGAGTGAATAAGAATGTTCATAGAAAACGTCTGTAATTATTCTTATTTGTCGTCATTTTTTATTAGACCCGAAGGGAGATGATTCTTTAGGTGATTCTGAACAATAGTTTCCTTTGGCGAAATTCGATACGACGTACGGTTCTTGAGTTATTAACGAAAAACGCTTGACCAATGGGAGCGCGCGTTAGGCCGCGTTGGCCAATGGCCGAGCGCTACGAGCCGAACCCCGATTCTCATAGCTGAACGCAGGCGAGCCGAGCTCCCACTCTCGAGCGTCTCTCCCCACTTTCGTGGCTGAACGCTCGGCATTGGGTCAGCGCGGGCCCTACGCGCTCTCATTGGTCAAGCGTTTTTCGTTAATAACTCCGAAACTATGTCTCACTTTGAATTCTGACAAAGGAAATTATTGTTCAGAATCACCCCTCTTCACCTTGAAGCTCCTTAAGAGAATCAGTAAAATGAATAAATTCTGTTAATCAGAAGTGATGCATCGTTCGATTTCAACAGGAACGATCGTAACCCGGGCCAGTCCTTTGAATCTTGGCTGTTCCTTCGACCAGATATCCAACGTAGGGTAGGTTACAGCCGTGGAAACGAGCGCGGGAGGCTCGACCGCTTTCACAGTCACTTAGTTCCTCGAGTAGAGGAGGGATGAAGTAAGACAGAGAGGGAAGGTGAAGGGCAAGCAGAAGAGCACTTAAACACTCCGACGGTTAAATTTAAACTGGCCCGTGTTGCTTAACCCCCCACCCCTCACCCCCCCCAGGTACCCCTGGTGTTGATCTCCACGGTAATCTTCAGATTCGGATGCTTTCTCCCACCGACCTACTTCTTTTCATCTCACCATTCGTTACTGTTCACCTTAAAGAACTGCACTCTGAACAAATGTATCGTAGATTATAAGCAGTAAGCTCACAAGGGGTGGTTTTACCCCACAAACCTAGAAAATAGTAAAATATAATTATTGTTCATTAATGAACGAGTATATCAGAATAACTTCAAGTTTTAATCGTTTGTTAGATTGTCTGATTACAGAAATTCATCTATCATAATCTAGGGATTTTTTCTAGGTGGATGGCCTTGTGGAGAGTATTGTAAATAATTTTAGGCTTGAAGCTGAGGTCCTATTTCGACTACTTCCAGTCTTCACAAGATTTTCAACATTGACTTTGTATTATAAATAAAAATTGTTAAACCAATTCGTCTAATTTATTTCCATCCATTTATTTTAATAACAATTTGTAAAAAT
>NW_017138325.1:1960-2566 GCF_001652005.2 Ceratina calcarata | reverse complement strand
GAGCCAACGCTCCCGATTGGGAGATCGCGCCAACCGAGCGCTCTGATTGGTCCGGGTTTTTCGTTAATAACTCCTGAACCACACCTCGGACAACATTTTCGCTAAGGAAAATGTTGTTCGAAATTACGTGAGGAACCTGCCATTTCAATATCTTACACTAGTTTTGAGATACCCTGTAGAGTACTGTTCATAAATACTGAAATAGGAAAATTGGTTATCATCTAATATCTGGTATGCTATTACAAAAAGGAAATGAGATTGTCTCGATAGCATTTGGTCCGTAAATAAACTAATGCCAGACCCAACGTAGCCAAACTCGACTGGTATTACTGTTAGAACGGCTGTTTAAAATGCAAAAGGTTATTAAAGTTTGCTGTATATCTTGATGAAAGCTTGAACAGTCGAGGATAATATTCTGGAACATTATTCTTCTAAAGGAGCTCCATTTCCCTTAACCCAATATCGCCAGCTACTGTACAGTACATTACTTCCATAATCAGTTTTATTTTTCTATTCTTGGTTAGTTTTCAATTTTTTATTCACAATTTTGTAATCAAATTCTCTCGTTGTGGTTAAAAATCATGGTTGGTTCAGGAAAAATGGTTT
>NW_017138325.1:0-972 GCF_001652005.2 Ceratina calcarata | reverse complement strand
AACAAGTTTAAGCAATAGGGACTTCGATTGGAACAGCATGGACTGAAACAATGTTAGTTCAAACAATATTAACAGCTGCCTAGTCAGGCAAATGATGCTGAAAATAAATAATTCACCCAATTCATGCTCCATTACAAAGTCACAGATATAACAATTGTTTCAATAAAGACAAAACTATCAATAGTAATTCAAACAATGTAATAGTAATAGTAATTCAAAAAAGTGAAGCATGGTTTTTGAATTATTAGAGAAAAACATTGACCAAGAACGCGTGTAGGACCCACGCTCAGCCACGGCAGTAATGACGCTCGGCCATTGGTCAGTGCGGCCTAACGCGCGCTCCCATTGGTCAAGCGTTTTTCGTTAATAACTCAAAAACCGTGCGTCGTATCGAAATTTGCCAAAGGAAATTGTTGTTCAGAAACAACCCTTTTTGGTTGTAACATTTTTTCAGGGATATCCTGCATACATTAATTTTTTTATAACTGTTTCACGTTTGATAAAAATCTGCAGGGAGTATTTTAAGAGTTCGGTTTCATCCGGTGTGAAAAGTATCATTTAACAAGAATCGCCTGGGCTCCTGTCGCCGGGACGTGTCCGGACTTCGATTAAGGGAGAGACTCTAGAGTTCGATCCGGTATGATTCTCGGGGATGGGTATAAGAAAAGGAGCAGCCACGGGATGAACGCGATGAGAAACGCCGATACCCGTGAACGGTTGCAAACACAGCCGCGTACACGTGAGTAGACAACGTGAACGGCGGTAGAGAAGCTGCCGGGAATGCGAAGCTAGAGGCTCTAGATTAAATACCGATACGAACGGGGGGATCCCCCGGGAACAGGCAGCCAACGAGCGAAACAAAGGCAGCAAGCTTTCGGATATTCTTCCCTTCTCTTTACATCCGCGTTTCCCATCCAACGAGCATCCTCAAAATTTTCATTCCTTATAAAAATTCTTTAAGAGAAAAAAAAA
>NW_017138324.1:0-371 GCF_001652005.2 Ceratina calcarata | reverse complement strand
TCAGTCGTAGTTTTTTGGCCGGCGAGAAGAGTTGTGTCTGATTTGAGTGTGTTAAGTGAAGTTCTGAGAAGTGAAGAAATGACTGAAGTAACTGAAAAGTTTATTTCCTACGTTCGCGAGTATCCACTATTGTATGGATATCGAGGGAATATTTGGATATTAAAAAGAAAGAGAGAAGTTGGGTGGAGATAGCAAGTAAATTAAATATGAGTGGTAAGTGATTTTTATTTTTTGCGTATTTGCACAATATTTTTTTTACATTCTTCATACCTATATGTTCGTAGCATCCGCAGCGAAGAACAAATGGAAAAATCTCAAAGATAGTTTTCGAAAATCAAAAAAAGATCAAGACACGAGGAGCGGCCAGGCTG
>NW_017138323.1:0-371 GCF_001652005.2 Ceratina calcarata | reverse complement strand
TTCAACATAAAACACCAGATCACACAACGACCTTGAATCAGAGATAATCTTCCCAGCAGCCAGAAACCCCCTGCATCATCAACCATTCAACATTATTCATGAGAATTATCAAAATTCGCTTGTCTAGTCATTCTCGCAAGAGAGCTTAATGAACATTCTCAATTATACGTTTATCAACACAGCTGTTTACCACATCCTTTCGGAATAAACAAAATAGGATCGATGAAACGCGAGGACAAACCAGCAACAATAATAATTAGTCTAGGTCAACACCACAGCATCAGTAAAAATGAGGCCGTGTGTTAGGGATAGGCGGCCTAACGGGGTTCGGCCGGGAGAACGGGTGTTCAAATAATTAGAGTCAGCAATTT
>NW_017138322.1:0-371 GCF_001652005.2 Ceratina calcarata | reverse complement strand
TTCTTTTTATTTTCTATAGAAGAATTTAAAAACAGTCATTTCGCAGGAGGTTTAATATTACTCGAATGTGACTGACAAACATTCTGTTCACATTGGGTAAATAGAAACTCAGACCGAGCTTACGATTGGAACTGAAATACATTTTTAATGAAGCATACGATTGATTTGTACGAACCGAGTATCCTTTAAGTCCAGGGAAGCCTTGTATACCATCGTCACCCTGGAAAAGGAATAACAAATTATATATCTCGACTATTATTAATTAATTATTTGAAGAATGTCTGTAGATATAGAAATGATTAAAAATGATACATGAGTACACAGATCACAATCAGACTGCTGATTTTATGCGTTTATAAGAAAAATTTATA
>NW_017138321.1:0-371 GCF_001652005.2 Ceratina calcarata | reverse complement strand
AGACGAGAGTATTCAGAGTCGTACTGTTCGGCAAATTCGCAAGATACCTCCTGGTGGATCTCAGGTGGATCCACGTATCAGGTTCCACGGCGCGGTAGGTACGCTAGCCTATCGCGATCTTCGACATTCCATCTGATTCCAGCCGAGTGTTCCTCTTCCACGAAGACCGACGCGACGTGGCGATCGTCGAAGATGCCGTACGATCGTTACTCTTATCGCTTAAGAATTATGGAGACTTTGGGTGCAAAATATCTGGTTGCTAGTGCACGTGTCTTGTTAAGTTAGAAATATGTATGTGTTAGGAAGTAGATGACGTATAGATAATTGGCACTATATGCGCTATGTAAAATAGTTTTCAGTCAAACGTGACA
>NW_017138320.1:0-371 GCF_001652005.2 Ceratina calcarata | reverse complement strand
TGTACTTCTTTTTGGAGTAAAGCCGTACTGCGAGGTGTTGTTGCATCCATTTTCTCCAATTTTTGCTTGGATTCCATCCGAAATCACTCTTTCGTATATTTTTCCAACTGTGGAGAGAAGTGCCATTGGCCTGTAGGAGCTGACTTCTGTTCTATCTTTTTTATTGTTTTTCGTTATCAGGTGTAGATTTTCTTTCTTCCATTCTGTTGGAAACCTTTCCTTACTTAAGCAGTTGTTTATGAGGTTAAGTAAGATTCGCTTGTCTAGTTCCCAGAGCCGTTTGACAATCTCATTTTTTATCCCGTCAGGTCCTGGAGCTTTTTTGGTCTTCGCCTTTCTAAGGGCCGCGTCGAGTTCTGTTTCGTCAATCT
>NW_017138319.1:0-371 GCF_001652005.2 Ceratina calcarata | reverse complement strand
GTATAAGAGCAAGAGCTGCTCCTTGTGTATAAGTAATATTAAGTCTGTACATAATTTAATAGTGATTAAGCCCTCAGAATAAATACAACTTATATCTAGAAGGCTGTAGGATTTTGCACACGTGGCGATCCAAGTTCATCGCCAATAGCTTACATATGTAAGAAAACCAGAAAAACCCAAAGACGGATTACGAGCTGCGACAACGTGCCAAACACGTGAGGGTGTATAAAACAAACCCTTCCCCTCGGAGTTATGTCTTGGGCCTGAGGCTCGACCGTTTTTCCAGACATATGACTGGTCACTTCTTTTCGAAGCATTTCGATGTACTTTTGCAACAGCTGTCTTGTCGTTTTGCAAACACGAATATTGCG
>NW_017138318.1:0-371 GCF_001652005.2 Ceratina calcarata | reverse complement strand
GTTTTGGTTTCTTGTTGCTGAAATGGTATCGTAAAATCACGTTTATAACTGACACCCTGTATGCGCGTTCTTGCGGCTGTTATGTAGGTACAAAGATACCTAGTCCTGCATGTCTGCGCTTCGTTTCTCTTGCAAAATACTGCCGCATTGCAGCTCTAATACAATAACCTGTTAAACGACGTAACGCGTCGAAAACGTACAACAATCCGATGATACAATGAATTCAATTAGGCTAGCTAACTTTATCGTCGTCTATTATCAAATCTTGTTTGAATTCTGAAGCATGAGTAACCAAAGTACTCAGTACTCGAAGGAAAAGGTCGCCAAGGCAATTTTTCATGTTACATTTTTCTCTTGTTTCCAGGATTTTA
>NW_017138317.1:0-371 GCF_001652005.2 Ceratina calcarata | reverse complement strand
TCATTTCAGCAGATTCATTGTTACTAGCTGTACCATTTGTGGCCAGTACGTTATTCATGCCGATATACTAAGGATACGGACATAAACGTATACAGTTTCGGTAGCTCCTTATATTCTTAATAATAGTGTTTAACGGACGACTAGTAAGGAAACCATTAATTATCATATTTTATAAAACTGTGAACCAAGTTTTTTACCTACAATATTTATATCACATAACATGCATTGCTAAGAATTATGCAAGAATATTAACGATATAGTCTTAAATAATGTCGAGATTATATACTGGCCAAAATACAACGAAAATGCAATTGTATCATCTTTGGCTACACAGTGACACAAACAGTACATATTATGTTAGGGATCCGGGT
>NW_017138316.1:0-371 GCF_001652005.2 Ceratina calcarata | reverse complement strand
TGACAAGTATCGTAGGTTCGGAATTCGAACATACGATATCGTCGTTAAAGGCGTTAAGTAATTTCGCGAACGTCGGAGGGTAAAGGATAGCATGATTCTAGCCAATACGCAGTCGCGGAAAATCGTGGACACGCGATCGCGACGGACGAGCGAACAGTATCACTTCGATATCATACTTCGAAGAGAGAGCTCCTCTTTGATTTTCTCGCGTGACAAATCCGAATTAGCTGGAGACAGAAGTATTTCTGAAAAGCTATCGGATCCGTTTGCTAGCAAATAAATTCATGACCTAGGTACTCTCCGTCTGGAATTATATGTCGAGATCAGCGAATCGGCGTTGACCAGTCCGCTGTGCGCTTCGATTGCAGGGT
>NW_017138315.1:0-371 GCF_001652005.2 Ceratina calcarata | reverse complement strand
CCGGCCGGGCCCTCGGTCGGGCGCGGCCGGAGCGTTTCCCGTGTACGGAGCGTTGTTCCGTTCTCGGGGCGCGCGCGTTCGCGCGTCGTTCTCTCGGGGCGTTTTTCGGTTTTTGTAATTTTCCTCGACACCGGTGTCCGCCGGCCCCCGCGGCCAGGCCGTCCCTTCTCCCAGTCCCCGACCGGAACTTCGACGAGTCCCCCGGCGTCCGGGGTCCAGGTCTACATCCCGTTTTTCGTGCCGCCTCTATGTGCGGCACGTCGCGGACCGTTTTCCGGGATCGTCTGTCGGCGGGCGCGGGGGGTTCCCCCCGCGGGCCGGTCTTTCGCGTGTCTGTCCGTTTCCGCCGGCGGGGTTGTCCCCGTGCCCGG
>NW_017138314.1:3208-8295 GCF_001652005.2 Ceratina calcarata | reverse complement strand
CAGGAGCACCATATAGAACTATTGAATTAAATGTATGTGTATATAGTCGTCTTACATGTTCTGAGGGACCATGCACGTTTGGGAGGATTTTCTTTATATTGTTTATATAGCCAGTGGCTTTGGCTATTGTATTCTCTATATGTGTTGTAAATGTTAGTTTATTATCGATAGTAATGCCAAGGTATTTAATGTGTTCGGAGAACAATATTCTTGTGTTGTCAATTACTATATATTTGTTTTCGGTTCTAATTTTCTTCTTTTTATTTTCAGGTAGAATGCATAAAGTTGCGGTTTTCTGGGTGGCGACTTCGAGGCCTATAGATCGGATTTTATTGACAATGGTTTGTGCAGCGATAGAAGCTTTGACTTGACATCGGGTGATATCAGGATGAGAGACGAGGAGGAGGGTGTCATCCGCATAACCTGTGATTTCTGTATGAAGAGGAAGCCTAGTTTTAAGTACGCAGTCATAACCAATATTCCATAAAATTGCCGCAAGGGCAGAGCCTTGGGGAACCCCAGCGCATACCTTTTTAATTGTTTGTTGACCCGTTTTGTCAAATGAGAATATTTTTCTATTTCTGAGGTAGTCATAAATTATTTTAGTTAGATATTTGGGGGTTTTTTTATCAATAAGGCCTTGTAGGATAGTTAGCCATGGTATTGTATTGAATGCATTGCATATATCTATACTTATAATTATTGAAATTTTATTGTTATTCCTGTTTTCTAGGATTTTATTATAAACTTTGAGTAGGGCATGGACGGTACTTTTGCCCTTTCTAAAACCAAATTGGCATTCTGATAGATTGTGGTGCCCGTTTAGCAAGTGTGCTTCAAGACGCTGAACAATGACTCTTTCAAATAATTTACTTATCTCGTCGATTAAACACAGAGGTCTGTACGTTGATGGATCAGAAAGCTGTTTTCCTGGTTTACTGAGTAATACTATTTTTGCTTTTTTCCAGGAATCTGGGAATATGGATTTTTTCAGGCATTCAGTGAAGATGGAAGGGAGGGTGGTTGTATTAAGGTTAGTGAAGGTGCTTACTACTATCGCGGGGATTCCAGAGATGCCTGGCGCAGAATTTTTTGCAAGCATCTTTTTTACTGCTATTGAGACTTCCTGAGGGGTCACAGCAAGATTCTCCTTCCATATAAATTCGCCTATTTTTTTCTTGCAGGGTGGCAAAGAAGGGAATAGATGGTCGAGGGTGGAGCGAAGGTGAGTAGGATCCATTGATTCCGTTAAAGGAACTGATTGTTGCTGTTCAGATTTTTTGGTTGCCCATCTATATGGCCTACCCCATGGGTCATCGTCCAGCTTGACTATTTCCTGCCTCCATTGTTTGTTTTTGGCTTGGTAGATTGCATTTTTTAAACGTTTTTTAATATTACGGTATAGTGTTTCTGCTTTCTTGACGTTAACTATTGTAGTATTATTTTTGGAAAGTTTCTTTTTAAGTTTTTGCCATTTCCGCCTGTATTGTTGGCAGGAGTTTCTTAACGTTTTTATTTCATTGGACCACCAGGGTTGAGGTGGAAGTCTGGAGGTTCTTTGGCATCGAGTCATGGAGATGTTTGCAATTCCGGTAAGATATTTATTTATTAAGTCGATCTTGGACTGAAAGGGGTTGGAGGAGGTCAGGCTGTTGCCCCATGCATATGCCAGAGTGGCAGCCTCAGCACGTTCTTTATTAAAAGATTTTACGTTCCATCTAGGATAGTTTTTAATTATAGGTTTATTATGGGTAAGCGGATGAAGAAAAAATTCAATATACTTGTGATCAGACAAGGATTCTTCGTCTATGACTCGCCAGCCAGTTATGTTTGCAGAAGCCTTACTGTTGGCGAAAGTTATATCGACTATAGAGGAACCTTGGGGACGTACGCATGTAGGAATGTTTCCAACATTTTGGATATGTAGTCTGTTGGTTTTGGCCCAATTATAAAGGATTTTTCCTCTCAAATTATTTTTGGCAGATCCCCAGTATGTATTATGTGCATTAAAGTCACCACCGATTATCAGCATCAGGTGATTGTATTTAGTGACTATTATGGAAATTGAGTGTAATCTCTTTTCATATTTCTTTCTATTTTCATTAGGTGGGCAGTATATTGAAATGAAGATGATAGAATGAACTTCAACTACTATGTAGTTGTCTCCTTTATCTATTAAATTGGGATAATAGATGCGAGGATTATTCACGATAATTGCAGCATTATTGTAGGTATCACCGAACCAGCCACATTTTTTAGAGTTGTACGGCTCAGAAATAAGTGCAGTACAGACTTTATTATTAACTATATATCTTTCAAGTAAGGCTTGAGCAGCTATTGCATGATTAAGGTTGATTTGTAAAATGGACATCGTAGTTATAGAGGTGCTGGTGTCATTGGGGAGAGGGTTTGAAGCTAAATAGGATGATATGAATGATTGCTTATTAGTTAGATGATTGTTTGTTTGTCTATTCGTCATATTGATTCTTTTCTATTGTTTTCAGGTACCTCCGGCCTGCCTTCTGTGTTGCTATTAGGGTTATTGTTGTAAGTAGGTTTTAATTTGTCTTTTTTGTAGTTTAAGTAGGTACGACAGTTGTTCGTACCCATTTTATGGTTGCTATCGAGTTTGTTGTCTTGGCATAATCTACAAATTGGTTTGTCATTGTTGCAGGTGTTAGCAGGGTGTCCTTCATAGCCGCATTTGAAGCACCATCCTATTCTATCAATATTAGATGTACAAGAGCCACGTACGTGCCCATATGACCAGCATTTGTAGCACTGCACAGGTCTACTGTCGAGAGGGAGGAGTCTTGCTTGTGACCAGCCAATTGTGAGTAGTCTAGTAGAAAGTAATTTATAAGCTGCGGATTCTTCGCACTTACACCATACGGTGGCCGAGCCTCTCAGGTTCGGACGCACCGGGCCTAGAATGAAGTGCTCGTTTTCTCCGCAGACAGAGCGGAGAGCTTCAGTGATCTCTAAGTGGGTGGCAGAGACATCGACACTGGTGAGAAGAATTTCTTTATATTTTTTCGGACACGTTATTGTGACTTCATCGGGCGGAAAGAGGGATTTGATTTTTTTCATTAAATCAGGTGCTATTTCTTTATCTTTTATCTTGGGTATTTCGAGTATAAGGCCGCCGTTTAGAGAGGAGCGAGGTTTTATTGCATCGATTCCAAATTCGTTCAGCTTAATGTTTTCTTTGGCTTTGGTAAGTATTTGATTCAGTTTAATATTGCTTTTTTTATTTTCAGCGATATAGATAACTTCTACATTTTTTGGTTTTCTTACAGAGGTAGTAGCCATACTCGAAGAAGAGGAGGGAGGCATGGGAGCAGTAGAAGGTATCGGATTTCTGTTTATTTCACTAGGTATAGTAGTTACTATTTTTTTATTTTTACGTTTTGCGACTTTTGACCATGTTTCAGGAGGGTTTTGAGGTGAGAATGTATTTTGAGTTCGTTGATTGTCCAGATTGGTGGTACTGGGGGTATTTTGTACAGCAGTGGCGAATTGCTGATGTTGTAGGGTAGGTTGTGATTTATTATTATTGCTATTGATTAGTGAAATCATTTCTGATTTCAGATCACTGATTTTTGCATCTATATTTTTGTTAATTGACTGTAGCAAAGAGTCTAGGAGTGTTTTGTTGATGGGAGAGGAAGTATTGTCACTGCGGATTTGTATAGGAGACTGCGGGGCATTTTTTGTAGCTTTATATTCGTGAGTCTGAGCTTCTAGACGCTTAACTTTATCTGTGAGTATTTGGTTATTTTTAATTAGTGTTATATTTTCGTCTATTAGTTTTTCGTTGTTTTCAGGGTTTGCGTATTTAGCCTCCAGGTCTTGAGAAATGCATAGTAAGGACTGTTCAACTGTCTTGAGTCTACCGTTGAATTTGCCTTGTAAGTTACTCGAGTTACGTCTAACATAGTTAATTTCATTGGCAAACTCGACAAGTGATATTATAATCTTCGAAATCGGTTTTTCAGAGTGTGGGTCAACCTCGATTATATCGTTATCATCGTTTAATGAAAAGTCAGTTGAACTGTCCGATTCATCGTTTGACTTTTTGTGAGATTTTCTTTTACCTCTACTGCTGTTGTTTGAGATGCTTGAGACATTTTGTATAGCAGAGGCGTCTTTATCTTTGTTAATAGATTGTCTTTTTCGCTTAATAGCACCCAGCGTAGCAGGGAATGAGGAGGGGATTTCAGGAGGAATAAGAGGAGGAAAATCGGTAGGTTGTATAGAAGGAGGGGTGCGTTTAAGACTATGTGTAGGGGTGTGGATTTCCTTGTAGGTATCTGTTGCATATGATAGAGAAATATCATTCTTGTTTTTGGAGGCGTGGACTGTTTCATTGTCGTCAGAGGGTATGGTGCAGGTGCTACGAGGCGATTTATTACTTGGGGAGCTTGATAGAAATGGAGTTAAGCTTAGAGGATTCATATTTTTGTTGTTCGTTGATCTTGTTGCATTTTTTGGTTGTTTCTTTGTTGTTGACATATTTTAGTTTCAGATACCGCCTGTGGACAAAGGAGCGGGCAGCGTGTAAGAGGGTGCACCCATGGGAACTTCAACCATTCGGCGGAACTCCGCCGATCTTACACTAGCTCTTAACTCCCCCCGATACTGACGGGGGAGCGCTCGCCCGGGGCGGCTGGGGCTCCGACACCCCAGCTCAGTGTCCATTCCCTGGCCAGGGCCCGAGGGGGGTATTTCCAGACGTCACCGCGCCTACAGTGTCTCGGCAGTGAGGACACACATCAGCCTTTGAGGATCATCAGTGAAACGGCTGATGAGCCTCTCCGGCACTCCCAACACTGCAGACGCGGGCGCCAGCCACATTCAAACATTCACTCATCATCATTCTCACCGGACAACGACAAGGTAAGGGGGGAAACAAGGTAAGTATGGGGACCGGGACTGGGGGAATTAGGAAAGGTAAGTATAGTAAGGTAGGTATTATGATGATAGATTACAGGTAGGTATAAGGGAAGCGTACATGGATGATCTGGAAAAGGTAAGTATATAAGAAACGGGTAGTTAGATAAGGATAGGTGGAATAGCTAGGAGGA
>NW_017138314.1:0-1357 GCF_001652005.2 Ceratina calcarata | reverse complement strand
CGTTATTAGGTATTATTAATAATAATTTAAATTAATGGTAAAGTCTTGACGCATGCAGATGAGAGGTTGAAAGACCCGTCACTCAGGTTGCAGGTAGATATTCTATGATCTTGCTCATATTATAAGAGACGTTTGAGTTATTTTAAGATTACTAGGTTATTTATATATGCGCCTCTTACAAGCCTGTTAAGTGTTTTCGGAGCGAGGTTACGTTTAGCATAGGTTATGTGTCAAACCACTGGTGACAATGCTCAGGATGGAAATGCGCATGACACTTTGTGGAACAGACAGATCGTCGTCAATTGCTTGATGCTAGAGATCAGGATGGTCGAATAAAAGTAACGCTGTTGCATTTGTCGTTTGATTATTTTATCGGGACGTTCTCCAATGGTGATTATGCGAATATGCGCTGTGGTCACGGAGGTTCGAATTGGCAAGTTATGATATAGTACTTGTTGAGCCATGATATTATAGACCGCTTACAGTCGCGACGTGTTATTATATCCAGTGGAAGGCGTAGTATTAATGTTGCTCATGAAATCATTCCAGTTTAATGTAATAGAGATTATGTACGAGAAAATATTAATTTACAGGTTATATCAAGTTTGTTTATGAGGCATGATATCGTTTGGCGCATGCTATTTGTGCCATATGATAATTGGTCGGTGATGTCAAATCAGGAGAGTAGATTGAGATCATTGGGGCTCAGTGAGTTACGTCATTCTATTCTGCCAATGATTGGAGGTTGCGCATGCGTACTAGGAGTTTATTCCTCTATTGGTTCTACTTAACCAATAGGGATCGGTAGAAATTACAATTGGATGTAGGGAACATAGTATTCGCCAATAGCGATATTTTACGGGCAGCGCATGCGCACCGATGGAGAAGAAGCTTTTGACAGTTACTAGCCACAGCACTTAGATTAATTTTACCATTTAATACCACTGTACATAACTATCCGATCCCATTTCTTTCCTCAGCTGTCCATGGGGGGCTTATTTGAGGTCTATGTGTCCTTGGGTTATAGGAGATCGAACTGCGTGGAGAGTAGTATGCTTGTAGAATTTGGCGGTCGACCTCGCAGCACGTCAAGTGGACGCCATTGTCGCACGATGCACTATATTTACAGTTTTATCACATTTCACAGGACGGACGGGACATAAATGATATATAAAACGAAAGGGGACGTTGCACTGTATATTAGGTAGCACTATAAATGGTTGTCACATACAATATTTTTACACAGACACGGCGCGAACACGGAGCGGCCCCTCGGCACGTCCGCACAGCTCGACGGCTCGAGACCAACCCCAACCTAACCTAACCTAACCTAACCTAACCTAACCTAACCTAACCT
>NW_017138313.1:0-371 GCF_001652005.2 Ceratina calcarata | reverse complement strand
CATTTATAGCCGTTTTACTCGAAATGGGAATAACCCGTAGGCCAACAATTTTTAGTTACTGGTCACAAAATCATCGATACATCCCACGGTTTGGCCAAATATTTAGCCGGAATAAATTCCAGTTGCTTTGTAAATTTTTTCATACCGTGGACAATAGCACATTACGAGCACGAGATAACAGTGAATACGACCCAACAGCAAAGTTTGAACCTGTCGTTGCTCATGCAAATAGAAAATTCAAATTTCATTATTCACCACACTAGCACTTGAGCTTAGACGAATCATTAGTAGGAACAAAAAGCAGATCAGCACTCATCCAGTATTTGCCAAATAAGAAGCACCACAAATGGGGCATAAAATTTTGGATGCTA
>NW_017138312.1:0-371 GCF_001652005.2 Ceratina calcarata | reverse complement strand
TTTGGGCAATATAGGTATATACTAAGTTTCAGTCTTTCTAGTGTTAATAATTCTTTTGCTGATAGTTAGATCTCGAAATTTGAATGTAATTAAAGTTATGCATATTAAATGCATTACTTTATATTGCTTCTCCATTCAGTCTTTCTGTAATGCATAAAGTTCGCGACGTGGTATTCATAATTCGCTTCCGTCTGCCTGTCCCGTGCAGTTCTTTAATAAAACGAACATAATAATTCATCTTATTACATTTTCATGATTAAATCTTTAAGCACGTCAAGCAGTTCAAAACGAAATTGAAGTTTAAAATTCATGATTTCTTGAACAAACTAATAAATATATTCGAGGAACTTTAAATATGCATAATGATAGTA
>NW_017138311.1:0-371 GCF_001652005.2 Ceratina calcarata | reverse complement strand
GCTGAGAATATTATAATATAAAGATGTAACGTCTTCTGAGTCGTAAAAAAAAAAAAGATGTTTCCTCGACAGCTTAGAGAAATCCTGGGATGCAATTACCGCGAAGAAAGGGAAACGAGATGGGAAACTGAGGGAGTCGTTGATGCAAACGCGTGGGATAACGAACTTTCTTAAATCCGAGATGCGATTACTCCTAATAGAATCCCCAAATAGAAACCGTCTCGCACAGCAACCCTTTTCAAACATTCTCAACAGAGTATAATCTTTTTTATCAAACGTCAAAGGTTAAAGGGTTCGTCGTTTAATAAAAATCTGCATACATCAAAAAAGATGTTTAAAATATTCGCTCACCATTTTCATTTATATTTAAT
>NW_017138310.1:0-371 GCF_001652005.2 Ceratina calcarata | reverse complement strand
TATTTTCTTTTTTTTTTATAACTGTTTCAGTGACTAATTAAGCTGCGTTGCATGATTGAATCCCGATAACTGAACTCATTAATCACCCAACGATTGTCGGCGAGCGTCGGCCATAAAAAATAGAAAACAATCACGCGCGTATGAATTTATAAAAATTTGTTTTTCCGTCGAGCATCGGAACGCGACCGTCGCGCAGCCGTGTAACGAGTATGCGCGCCGCTGCGAAAACTCATCGCGAGATATACACGGGGATCGATATCAAACGGCATTCGATATCGTTCTTTCTTCGTCGACTTTGTTATAAACAATTTGCAAGCGTTCAGCAGTACTATAATTGTTTATGGTGAATGAAAGTAATTTGGAACGATTGA
>NW_017138309.1:0-371 GCF_001652005.2 Ceratina calcarata | reverse complement strand
TTTACCCTTTACTTCCCATACTTGTTCCAGAACCCTTCTAGCTCAATCAAACATTTTCACCTGCATTTTACCACGACACACAATAAATCCATGAAATCCGGCATATTCTATCCTTTTCCATTCCTCTCGCTATCAAACTCCTTTTCTCCCAACGCATGCGTCAATCAATCAGTTTGTCAGTACGAAACCTAACCCTGTTTAAACGGCCATCCCGCCATTATCTACCTCACCTTCCATTTAAAAATAATAATACAATAACATAATTAACAATCATCATAATAGAACTTAAATTATGATTAAAATCAAGAATAAAATTCTAAAATTAATACCAATCGAGATGAGAATAAACTTTAGCCACGCCTATAATCTAA
>NW_017138308.1:0-372 GCF_001652005.2 Ceratina calcarata | reverse complement strand
CGCGGTGCGCTGCAGGTCACTGGTTGATGCACTATCAACCTACTGCAGGTCCTATACGAAGGCGGTGTTCCTCGACCAGTCCGGTCCATCAACTTCGGACGATTGCGACCTGCGGAACGTCTAGAAATTTAAGCACGTCTTCTACGGACAAAGGTCTCTTCTTCTGGTCTTCNTGCCGCAGCCAATCTCTTCCCGAATATTTGGAAGGCACGCTTCACATTCATCGACTGAAACGAGTTCGGGTACAAATGACCTCTTGTTATGTGCGGCAACAATTTCGAAGAATATGTCATAGAATGATATTATATTTTCGCTGCCGACATAAATATTGTTGTGACTTTGTGACGCGCGTATCCCGAGTCGGCGGGTTAG
>NW_017138307.1:0-371 GCF_001652005.2 Ceratina calcarata | reverse complement strand
TGTTATACTTTGCAGCTTAATTATTTAATACTTCTATTTATAATATTTCTGCAGAAATCATCTTGTAACCTAACGTAACTATAATATTAATTCTGAAACTCTAAAGAGCGTTTTGATATGAAACTTCGAAAATCGAGTCTTGCTTAAGTTTGCTCGTTCCCTTCGAGGAATTCCTATCAACGAGCATGAAAAACAGATATCCATGTAATACGTTATTCTCACCACGAAGTTGTTGGCTGTTAATCGCGAAGTTGACTCGTCGGACAATAATGATTGGAGCGTGCTTATATTTACTTTTCGCGTAACAAAGTCCGTGGGAGCGGCGTAGCAATCCTGTAACTGTGCTTGATAACAGGAGAGAGAAGAGAGAG
>NW_017138306.1:0-371 GCF_001652005.2 Ceratina calcarata | reverse complement strand
TTTTTAACACGTGGAAGAAGAACGTTGCACAAAACACCGATTACCTCTTTGAAAGAAATGTTTCCTGGGAATGCGAGTTCGAATTTCTCCTAAGCATGAAAGTATGCGAAATGCCAGCTTGCGGACGATTTAATTGGAATTGGTCGCATACGTAATTCGAGCTCCTTGTCCACAGTCCGCAAGTGTGGGTGGGCCAAGAAGTAGCTAAGCTCATTTAGTGAAACTGTATCTGGTGGATCAGAATCAAATTTCGAACTTCATCGGTAGACTGCGAATTCCATGCACTTGAACATCGCTATTATCGTTCTTACAATGAAAATACACTTCCTGCGTTTAGATGATCTTGGCGAGTGAATCCATAATATCATTTT
>NW_017138305.1:0-371 GCF_001652005.2 Ceratina calcarata | reverse complement strand
CTCCCGTTCTTCGTCCCACACCCATATTTTTCCCTCCACCACGATCCTCCCCAACTCCACCCTCACATGTCTCCCCTTCCTCCTCTCCTCGTCTAATATCCTTCTCAGCTTCCACTGAATCCTCCTTTCCTCCCACGTTAAGTCCTCCTCCACACTCTCCTTCCTCCACCTTAACTTCCACTTGTTCCTCATCACTTCGTCTTTCTTCGCTTCGCTCTCCAGCCTCACTTCTATCATCCTCCCCCTTCCCCCCTCACCTACTCTTCTCAATTCCCTTGTTCCCTCTATCCCTTCCTTCACTCCGATCCTTGCCATCATTCTTTCTACTACCTGCACTGCTGTCCCCTCCACCTCCGCCTCCTTTATTATAA
>NW_017138304.1:0-371 GCF_001652005.2 Ceratina calcarata | reverse complement strand
GTCGCGGAGACGAGGATCGGCGTCGCGGCGTCTTTGAACGCCGCGGGGTAACGGTCGGATGTGGACTTGGACGTTCTCTCCGACGCGTCAGAACGAACTCGTCGAAGTTCGAGCTCGGTCCCGTCGACGCGGCGCCGGTTACTCTCAAAGGACGCGAACTGGTGGTCGCGCAGGAGGTCGACTCGGGGGCACATGCAAATTAGCCGATCCTTTCCGCTCCCAGATTTCTCCTCTGCCCACCCTTTTTCAGGGCCTCTGGGTGCGTCGGCGGCGTCGACGACGCATGAACGAGACTACAAAAATCCCCTCGATGGAAACTTGGACGTTCTACCCTACGTGCTAGAACGGACTCGTCGAAGTGAGGGTCGTCT
>NW_017138303.1:5398-5670 GCF_001652005.2 Ceratina calcarata | reverse complement strand
GACATTTAAGTACAATCCATATTGTTTTAATCTATTTAAAACAATACGAATGTGCCCTTCATGTTCTTCAACCGAGGAAGAAGCTATTAAGGTGTCATGAACAAAAGAAAATGCAAAATCAAGATCACCTAATGCTCTATGGATGTATCTTTGAAATGTTTGCGCTGCATTTCGCAGTCCGAATGTCATTACTTTGTGTTAGAGGATACTCTAACGGGAGTCCGGAAGGCGAGGAGAAGCGGGGTACGCAAAATAATTCGACACGTGTGAAT
>NW_017138303.1:3696-5295 GCF_001652005.2 Ceratina calcarata | reverse complement strand
TTAAGAATATAACGCGTCATGCCATAAGTGTTAACTAATGTATCGTTTGCTGCAAATAATTTAAAATCAGCAGGTTCGCTCTTATTTTTGCTGCTCGCGGGCAGTAATGAAATTTCTGCGCCGGAGTCAACCAGGAAGAGTAGACCAGAGTTCTTATCTCTAACATGTAGACGGTTTCCCTCAGAATGACCTTCCTCGACCGTCGCTACAAGTGAAGGTCGGTTTAGTTTCCCGAATTTTTACCAAAGGTACAAGTTGCTGGTTCCGCGCAATCATGTGCTTTGTTCGCGAATTTTTTTTGTTTCCAGCACATTGTTTTATTTCTAACGCGAGATTTGAAACATCCGCGTTCCCTTACGCTCGTTTCAAAACGCACGAGTTTCTGAATGCTTTGAGTTAATCGGTCGATTTTAACGGCAAGAGAATGAAAATTATGAGCAGGTTCTTGAAATTTTGTGTTTTTAGATACCGCGCACGCAGTATATTTTGTACCTGCATTCATCGTTTCCATGACTTGATCAGCTAATGCCGCGTAAGCTTGGAGATCAGTTACGGATGCTGCTGCTAAAATTACTCTACACTGAGGTGTAAGCTGGTCCAAAAATATGGATTTGATAACAGCATCATCACATCTGTTATCGTTAAGATTTTGCAACCTATATAATATTTGGGAAGGTTTACCGTCGGTTAAAACCTCTCCCTTCAACAACTGTCTCAAGCGAGCCTCAGCGGAGCTCGCATAGGCATTTATGATACGCTCCTTGAGCCGATTGAATTTATCTCTAATGTCAGATTTGGAGATAATATCTCGCGCGCATACAGCTACTACGTAGGGTAGTAGACCACATATGAAATTTGCTTTCGCGGTTTGCGTTTTAATATTCGCGGAATGGAGTGCTCCTTCTACCTGCCAGAACCATAATTCCGGATCTTGATCATAGAAGGGTGGTATTTTCGCGAATTTATAGGAATCTACACGCAATTCCCCACTTGCTTCAGTACGCAATTTTTCATTCTCCGAACGCAAATTTTCAATTTCTCTGCGCAATTCTGCTGCGGCGTCACTGACTTCTTTTTCCGTCATGTTAGAATCGACACAATACGCGAGAAAAAACGTTACAAACTTTTTCAAAATGGCGGTTCTCGCTCGCGCGAAGCACGTTTTCCTAATGACTTTCAAAATGGCGAGTTTCGCTCTAATACGCAGTTATTTTAAAATTAGACCTAACTTACGATGCCAAGACGCTCGTTTTCTAAAGACGAAGGTTGAATCCACGCTGGTCTGCGTTGACGCTTCCTCCTTTTCCAGGTCTCCTGCTTCCACGATCTCGTGGACGTTGAATTTTCCCATCCACGTACAGTCGTCCTTATTCCTTTGCCGGAACTCCAAATGTAGCAATTGTCTGCCTTCAGACGAACGTAGGCCCTCCGGATTGCGTCGTCCCTCAAGATTATGTTAGCCCTCCAAATTACGTCGGCCTTCCAGTAACACGTCGGGGTCACCAATGTGGGTTTTGGTTTGGATCTTGGGCAGATCCACAACTGCCCGTGTTATAAATAAGGCACACTTGACGAATTTGGAATAATAAAATATATTTA
>NW_017138303.1:0-3275 GCF_001652005.2 Ceratina calcarata | reverse complement strand
AGCGGCTAGACAAAGAAAGAGATCACTATTTGCCATCTTCCTCTTTCTACCGTCCCGTCCCGCGGCCCGTTTTTCGGCCCGCTCACGCTGTCTATGTTTACTCTTATATGTGTACGTCTCAACATACTGTAGCACGTTCGCACTTCAGTATATTATAGTAGTGGGAATTCAAACGAACCGAATTTACTGATTTTCTTAATACAAGTATTATGACTCTATGGGACAATATTTTCTTATAATTTTTTATCCTAAATGTTCCTTGTGGAATCCCACACGTCTGTATTTCCCCCGATTTTCTAATTTCACCTTTGAAAGTCCAGAAAAACATATTTTTAACGATGAATTTCATGTTCCTGACGATTTTTCCAAAAAATAGCTACATAAGGTTCATGACATTCTTATCCTATACATGAATGTCCAGCTCACTATGCATTTTTTTTGCAATTGTGATCGAAAAGTGCCAATAAATATTGACACGGGGCCTAGTAACCTCTAACAGCGGTTCTGCTACGCGACACTAGCGCGATAATCGAGGAACTATTTTGCCATTCAAACGAACCAAATTTAGTGATTTTCTTAATTCAAGTATTATGAGGCTATGGGACAATATTTTCTTATAATTTTTTATCCTAAATGTTCCTTGTGGAATCCCACACGTCTGTATTTCCCCCGATTTTCTAATTTCACCTTTGAAAGTCCAGAAAAACATATTTTTAACGATGAATTTCATGTTCCTGACGATTTTTCCAAAAAATAGCTACATAAGGTTCATGACATTCTTATCCTATACATGAATGTCCAGCTCACTATGCATTTTTTTTGCAATTGTGATCGAAAAGTGCCAATAAATATTGACACGGGGCCTAGTAACCTCTAACAGCGGTTCTGCTACGCGACACTAGCGCGATAATCGAGGAACTATTTTGCCATTCAAACGAACCAAATTTAGTGATTTTCTTAATTCAAGTATTATGAGGCTATGGGACAATATTTTCTTATAATTTTTTATCCTAAATGTTCCTTGTAGAAACCCACAGGTCGGTATGCCTCCCGATTTTCTAATTTTGCTGTGGAAACTTGAGAAAAAACACATTTTTGCACAGAAAAAATTTTTTTTATCAGTTTTTCCAAAAAATGATTGCATACAGACCTGGACATACGTTTCCTGAACGAGAATATCTAAATTTTATCGCATTTTTCTCAAAATTATGTCTAGAAAATGAGAAGAGAGTTTTCGTAGTTCCCAGTTTTTCCGCCAGGGGTACTAGTTTGACTCCTGTATACCCTTAAGAGTCTCCCGCACGAAATGATGTCGCACGTCAATGTGCTTCGTGCGGTCATGAAAAACAGGATTCTCAGCAATCCTCGAAGCTCCTACGTTGTCATTGTAAATTATGACAACCTTATGGTGATTGAACCCGAGCTCGATCAAAAACCCACGCTGAAAAATTGCCTCTTTTGTGGCTTCAGCCAGTGCCATGTATTCCGATTCCGTTGAGGAAAGCGCAACGGTCCTTTGCTTCCTCGAACACCAGCTGATGGCACCGCCTGCAAGTACAAAAGCATATCCCGTGAAAGATTTTCTATCGACGGAACAATTTGCCCAATCTGCGTCGACGTATCCATTTAAAGGTTCGTCCATGGATCCGTAGGTTATGCCGAGGTTCATCGTGCCTTCCAGGTAGCACAAAACTCCCTTTAAATTGCCGTCCAATGACTTTCGTCATAACAAGTCAAAAATTGACTCAAATAGCTCACGGCAAAAGCGATGTCGGGTCGTGTCGCTACCGCCAGGTACATGAGACCCCCTATCAACTCATGATAGGGTAATTTCTCGTCTCCTTGTTCCGAGCTTCTTTCCAATTTCGCGCCGGGGCTTATTGGAGTCGATACAGGGTTGCACTTGTCCATACCGGAACGTGAGAGCAAATCGGTAATATAACCCTTCTAACTAATTTTTATTTTCCCGTCTGCGCGCTCAAACTCGATGCCAATGCAACATTTAGCATTTCCAAGATCATTTACTTCGAACGAATTATTTAGATGATTTGGAATCATTCGAATCGAATCTTGCTTCCGAGCAGCGACTAAAATGTCGTCGACATAGACCACTATCATCGCAAAATCTTCCCCTCGACCGATACAGTAGACGCATGGATCTGCATTCGTCGGCTTCGCTCCTGGATTCTTCAGTTCGCCATCGAGTTTGGTATGCCAACTTCGACCAGCTTGCCGAAGGCCGTATAACGCCTTCTTCAGGTGACACAACTTGCCGCCTGCTTTTATTTCTCCCAGCATCTTCGCGGCTTTCCTTCGAATTTCAGCGTTGGATTCTATGCGAATTACTTTTACCAAGGCTTCTTCAAGAAATTCAGGAATATCCATACAACATCTTCTTTCAGGATCCCGTTAAGGTAGGCTGTAGATATGTAGAATTGTCGAATTTTCATTCCATGCTGTGCAGCGAGCGCGGTCGAGTACGAGTCTAATCGAGCTTAACCGGGCCACTGGGGCAAATGTCTCAAAGAAATCGACACCAGGCCTCTGAGTAAAACCGCGCGCTACAATTCGCGCTTTTCTTTTAAGCAGTGATCGATTTGAGGCATACTTATTTCGCAGAACAAATCTCCTACGCTCTTCCTCGAGCTTGACTTCTCAACGAGGTCCCATGTATCGTTCTTTAGTATTGAACGAACCTCTCCAGCCATCGCACGTTTCCACTCACCCATTTCGGGTCCAGACATCGCTAGTTTTATTGGAATTTCTGCTGTGCATGCGATTTCGATACTGTCTTCGGCAGCTCTCTCCAATTCTGGGTCATTATCGTCCTGGTGGTCGTCATTGTTTACGTGGTTATCAACCTGATGATATACTTTTCGAGGTCTTCCCTTGCGACCTGTACGTAGGATACGAGGTGTGCCTGGTCCTCTTCTCAAAACAGCATCATTTGGACCACTTTCCTCGCGTGATTCTCCGACCACGACGTCCTCGGTGACTTTATTGCGATTGCTCGCGGGGGTTCCGCAGTCAATGATCATTTCATTCGATACTGCATTCATCTCTTCCGTTGTAGTCTCTTCGAGCAAGAGGTCTCCATAATTTTTGTTCGAATCCCTTGAAGTTCCTTCCGAAAATTTGACGTCCCGGGAAATTATTATTTTTCTTTCTGCAGGTATCCAAATTCTATACCCTTTCGATTGCTCGGCATAGCCAAGTAGACCTTCGGAAATGCACCCGGAACGACAAAGAGGGTCAGTGAGTGCGGTATTGCTACC
>NW_017138302.1:0-371 GCF_001652005.2 Ceratina calcarata | reverse complement strand
GCACGAAAAACATTGAAAATTCCTGCGTGTGCACAGTATCAAAGCGGCGGCTGAACCCGCGCACGGGCAAACTACTTTTATTGCGTATTTAATGTACAGAATGAAATATCGCGAGCATCACGAAATCCTACGGCCGCGGAATACATATTCATATTCATCTAACTAAAAATAAATACGTAAACATTTTTCTTACTGAAGTATCCAACAATTTTGTAAAATTCCACCTGTAGAAAAACTTTCCTCCTCGATTAAACTAGACTCTTTTTTTAAACCATGTAAACAAGCTGCATAATAAATTTTTTAAACGAATCAAATCATCCGGTTGCAATTATTCTATAAATTATTTAATCGTCGAACACAGTGTATTATTT
>NW_017138301.1:0-371 GCF_001652005.2 Ceratina calcarata | reverse complement strand
GTTCTGAAGTATTCGAGAGAGAAAAAAATTGTACACGACCCTTTTTTGCAGGAAATAGCAGTACCTACAATTTTTATTTGAAGCATGTTTCGAAATTCCGCGAAAAAAAATTTGTCCAAGATTTTTCCTAGGGATAAACTCTAAGTTTTGCGTTTGCGTTTTTTGCCAATAACTCCTGAAACATTGTACCTACGGGAAAATTGCATAAGACCTTTTTTGTAGCTGATGATTAGAGCTACTACTTTCGCCTGAAACGTTTTTTCTATCGTTTATAGTTAACGAGTAATTTGCAATAAACTAGTTTTTCGTTTTTTGCCAATAATTCGCTAAATATTGAGGCTAGGGAAAAATGTTTCAAATAAAAGTTGTAG
>NW_017138300.1:0-371 GCF_001652005.2 Ceratina calcarata | reverse complement strand
TCCTGAGGAGTCGACTTATCAGACTCACGCAGCCACAGTCCTGAGTTGTGTAGTCTGGCAGTCGGCTGTCTGCGTTTACTCTGGGCGCCCATGACTTACGTGAGTCGAATAGTGACCGTTCATGGGCGACGATGCTGGTAGCTCGCGAGAGTTGCCACGACCGATCACAGGCCTTGGCCTGTGTCCCGCGTGAGTCGATTTTTGCAACCGCCTGCCGGTATCGGAAGGAGGAGGTGTAAACCCCTGCCGCGACGCGTCCCCGGGTGGCGCAGAGGGGAAGGCTTGGATCGAACATCATACCAAGCCCGGAGAGCAGAATTCTCCCGCGGACCAAACACAAGACAGTGAGACGTCTGTCTATAATACCCGTC
>NW_017138299.1:0-371 GCF_001652005.2 Ceratina calcarata | reverse complement strand
TTTTCCTTACTTTGCAACTAGAACAGATTGTGACTACGTATGTCAAGGAATCTGAGTATTATACTTACGAGAAATACGATAAGGTGCTTAAGATGAGGGT
Source organism: Ceratina calcarata (assembly GCF_001652005.2). Taxonomy (NCBI): domain Eukaryota; kingdom Metazoa; phylum Arthropoda; class Insecta; order Hymenoptera; family Apidae; genus Ceratina; species Ceratina calcarata. Next base: position 271 of record NW_017138299.1, on the reverse strand, counting down.
AAATAAAGTGAGGAAAATATGTAAAATGGATACAAAAATCATTCATGGTGATGATTGCAGAACCGAGGTTATGGATTATGCAAGATCATTTGCCTCTTATCTTAAACATAAAGAACGTGGGAAACTAAACAGACGGGCAATAGCTTCTGCCAATGTATTATTAAGGATGTTTCTATATATCATCGAAGAGTTAGAGTAATCCATGTTAATTATATTGCGATAAACTCCGGAATACACGACAAGGAGCTACCGAAAGTGTTCAATCTTACAA
>NW_017138298.1:0-372 GCF_001652005.2 Ceratina calcarata | reverse complement strand
TTTTTTTAATTTTTTTTACTTGTCGCATCTCGTCGGGGTTCGATGACGAGATACAGCGAGCATAAGTGCACAAATATTGATAGAGAGAGAGAGAGAGTGAGGCGATTCGTGGAATTTCGCTGGGACCACGCCTCGGAGATCGCTGGAATGTGGCGCTGCTCGTGCAAACAACGTCTCGACGATTTTCCTGTTTTTGTCTCTCGCCCGATTTAAATTGGCAACTGACATTTTCGCCCGTATTACGCCCACGTACGACGCTATTATGAATACGTGATTATACACATTTGCACACTTTTATATGTTTAATCTGCATATGGGAAGAGAAAGAGAATGAGAGAGAGAGAGAGAGAAAGATTGCACATAGATTTTAAT
>NW_017138297.1:0-372 GCF_001652005.2 Ceratina calcarata | reverse complement strand
CCTTTAATATATATTAAGTTATCTTATTGTCGGCAAAAAACAAATGAATCTGTTACACTCCAAAATGGCATGTCTACTATTTATTTTCTGTAGGATCGCTGAAATTAAATAAAAAGGAAAAAATCGACAGGTGAGGAAAAAAGTTACACGCTTCAACTTTCAAATTAGCAACCCTTCGCTTGCGAATACGTGAGTAGCCTAAGTATTTCTTTGTTAGAGGTATGAGAGATTTGTATTCTACTCTTTCGCTGTGGGAACAATTACAGCTAATTTTAGAGCGCATTCGATAGGTGAATAACCGTTAACTAAAAACTTATCAATTCGTTTTGACAATCTTATACTTTCTTTAATTGATTTGTGCATAATATATGT
>NW_017138296.1:0-372 GCF_001652005.2 Ceratina calcarata | reverse complement strand
TAATAAGAGATATTACTATGAAGTTTATTACATGCCTTTATGACATAGTATGTTGGTCAGGTTGCATCTGACGAGAGATTGACATAGTTAGAAGCAGAGAGATATACCCTTTGTGGCATTGATAGTTGGGATCATATTCAGTTAGTCGATAGCTTTATCATTATGAGTACTCATCATCGAATTTCTGTGCACTTCTATTAATTAGGTATTCGAATGTAGATCAATTTCATTTACTTAATTAGGAATCTCCCTAAACTTAGGAATATCCATTACTAGTTTCACTTAAGACTATCAATTGTAATCATATAATGAAATTATTTAATATTACTGAATACAGATGTCTCTGTCAGACATTTAAGTTATAATTAACGA
>NW_017138294.1:0-372 GCF_001652005.2 Ceratina calcarata | reverse complement strand
TGGTGGGTGATGAGGTAGTATAGCTTAGCACTATAGTCAGTCCGCTTTCCCTTTCAGGAAAGGGTATGGGCTTCGCTCCAACCTTCTGTCACGGTTTTCGCGGGCAGCTTTTTCCAGGACACCGGCGGTGCGGCGTCATAGATCTTTTACACCTAGAGCAGCAGTACCAGCCCCGGGGTGCTGGCGCGCGGATCTTCGGACATGATCTTCAGTGACGCGGGCCACCCATTAGCTCATGCCGGCTAATGGGTGGGGGTCTTGAGTTTGGTCTGGTCATAGACAACCGCGAATAGCCATAGTTGTAGGGTAAGAAGCGGTCGTCATGCCACCATGCCGAGCATGGGTAAGCGATTTTCTCGCAACGGCAAGGGG
>NW_017138293.1:0-372 GCF_001652005.2 Ceratina calcarata | reverse complement strand
GAAACATGAAATACTTTAATACTTATTGCCGAAAAGAATGTCAATTCAAAATCCACATTTGGCAGACATTAGAAACCCAATGCGTTTGAAGACAAGGTGAATATAGAGAAAGTCGATTTAACATTAAAACTCCGACCCTAATTACCACCAAGGACGTCTTCCCAAAGAATCCTTTTGTTCCCTGCTTGATTTGCAACCGAATTTACTATTCTTAGTGCACTATAATTGTCTGTAATATAATATAATTTTACTAGTCGTATGACTTAATTTATTAATACATTATAGGCACTGGAGATTTTGGAATTAATGCGCTGGTGCGAAACACTTTAAAATTATTCAGCTCAAACAGAATTAAATTAAAGAAACATACTG
>NW_017138292.1:4563-5081 GCF_001652005.2 Ceratina calcarata | reverse complement strand
ATGTGACAACCTTTTTATTAGCCTCGTAAAATTTCTAAAATTTTGCACAGTGTTTTACTAATGTAATACTTAACGATTTTTAAAATCTGAGTGCTATGCCACTATCTTTACTTAAGAATTCATACAACTCTAAAAGAAAAGTGAAAACAATGCTAAATATCATGACATGAGAGTGTGAATCTGTATCTAATGTAATTGATGTAATTTCTTCAATTCGTGATTTCAGAGCGAATTACAGAACCACCGTGGGAGACGTCGTTGTAGCGATTGCTGGAGCAATTACGACTCAGCAGCAGCAACTTGATGTAAGTTCGATTACATAGCCAATCTTTCTAAAAACAGATTTCATTACATATCCTCTTGTTTCATGCATCATGTTCTCCCTAAATGTGGACATCTTAATATTTCCTTCATTAGCAATGATAGCATTTATATAGCATAAGAAAAGCAATTTTGATCCGAGTGCGGAGTTTCCGAACGGACAGCGAGAAAGATTGGTAATCTGTACATTGCAGAAC
>NW_017138292.1:2027-3385 GCF_001652005.2 Ceratina calcarata | reverse complement strand
AGGAAACAGGAGGTTCTTTATATTTTAAGCTAACAGACATTCTTTCACAAGTACCATTCATTTTAATGTTTATTTCAATTAAATTATAACTGTAAATATTTTAGCATAGAACATTTCGTTCGTTTAATACCGCACGAACGGGAATAGCAATAGGATGTAATTGACAGAAATTTTTTAGAATTAATGTACGATGAGTGTGTTTAAACGTGACAGAAATATGTACATAGTGCCCATAGCATACTAATAGAGTTTACTATTTTCTGATCGATATGATTGTTTTAATGCGCATAGATTGTAAATAAATATTTTTATACCCTGTCGATGAAAGTATGTACAGCAAAGAAATAATAAAAGAAACTGTAACGTCTTATCATTGAATTATTTCATAGAGTGACATTCACTAAGGTTCTCGCTGTTTCCGCACTGATGTGTGCCATCGCGAAAGCACTTCCAGTTCAAGACAGCAGCATGAAAGCGAAAGAAACGAAGTGCCGTTTCCCAAAAACCACGGTTCATATACACTACGACCTGAAAGACCTAGACCTCGGGGATACCTTTACATTCGACGACGAAGCTGTCATAAAATGCGAAATCCACGAGGCAACGTCAGATTTCATTCGCAACGTTTTAATTTGAACAAGAGCTTCATAGAACTGACACCGGAAAGTGGGAATACAATTAAGCTGTAATAGTGCAACGAGAATAACGAAACGGATATCGTGACAATTCATTTCCATTTTTAAATTATTTTGGTGTCAGTTAAGTGTTCTAGGGCACTTATCTTACGTTCTGTTTTAATATTTGTAAACATAAATCGGCAAAACACTTATTGACACCGAAAGACTTTAATCTATGATAACTTTTTAACTAATAAATTTAGAGCATAAGTATGTTAGTACTTTTATGCAGAGCATAAAAACTGCATCGATCATTGTACACAAAAACATAGGTTCTTATTTAAAATAAGGATGTAGTTGTATTTTTGCGATGCACCTATCTACAAAACTGCAGAAAATTATTTGCATATCGTGCACCACTTAATACCATTTAATTTTTGGTTATTACATTTTTTTCTATTTAGTTACAGGATCTACAACTTGTTCCAGTTCCGTGGGACACCCTGTATATTGACTTATGTACAACAACTTAACGGGATTACTATATTAATAATAATAAATGACACAAGTATTTCATTTACTTCAAGCGCTCACTGATCCATGTGTACGATAAATCTACAAGAACATTGCTAATATTTACATAATAATAGAAAAGTAATCAGTATTTCCTAACGACGGAAAATAGCAGAATAATTAACGGTCAGGGTATTATCGCGTGAACTACGGTGAGGAAAATTGGAA
>NW_017138292.1:0-1141 GCF_001652005.2 Ceratina calcarata | reverse complement strand
GTCATACAAAGGGGCCAAGTAGTGTAAGGAAGCTTTATTATTACTATTATTATTATCATTATTATTGTTACTAATATTATTAACGAGCATAAATTCTTTAGAATTTACAAAGGAAAACAAGAGACGTGTGACAAAGAATTCAACTTTTTTACATTTTAGCGGGTATATCGCAACGACTTATTTCGAGCCGACGTACGCTCGACTAGCGTTCCCATGTTGGGACGAGCCCGCCTACAAGGCGAAGTTCGACATCAGTTTGACGCACGATAAGACACTTCAAGCGATCTCTAATACGGACGTACTGAAAAAAGAAGAAAAAGATGACATGATAACTACTTCGTTCAAAGAAACCCGACTGATGTCTACTTATTTGGTAGCATTCGTTGTAAGCAATTATGAATTTAAGGTAGATAAAGACGGCAACTTCACCTATAGGGTATGGACGAGGAAAACAATGATAAAGCATGTTGACTACGCTTTGGAAATGGGTAGGGAGCTTCTAGAAGAGCTGAATTTGTACATGAATATTTCGTACCAGACATATATGCCAGACAAATTAGATCAAATTGCGGAGAAGGATTTCCCGGTCGGCGCTATGGAGAATTGGGGTTTCGTGATTTTCAGGTATTTACAAGCGACGAACATCGCGATCAAAATGTAACAGGTTTTATTGCTTATCGATCTGAAAGGAAAAATAAGGAAATAGTTAGTACTGAATTAAAAAAATACTCGCGATTCTCCGCTCCTTGTAATGAATCATTTGATCAAATTGTACAATTGAATTGCGAAATGCTAATTTATTATCATTGATAGACTACGGATTTTATGCATACATACAAAAATTAAATGTACCGGAAATATAATGAATGCATGCGACATGCAAAAGTCTGAAGAAGAGAATCTGTAGAATGTGTAATACAGATCGTTATTTGTAAATGGTAAAAGAATTTTCAATCCAGATTTTACTTTTTAAATTTACAAGACAAAACAAATGTCGTATTTTGTATAAATGTCCGCAGTATTAAGAATGGTTGATCTTTTAATTTTCTGCTAGAACGTGTTGCACATTATCCACGTTCAAGTTTTTAAATATTTAATAATTACTTATAATATAATATTCCAAATATTATGCTTATTTCAT
>NW_017138291.1:0-372 GCF_001652005.2 Ceratina calcarata | reverse complement strand
TGTCTGAAATATTACATCCTTCCTCCTTCTTCTCCTCCTTATAGCTTCCCTCTTTATGCGATTAATCATAATAACGATAAAACCAGTCCGTATGTACATGCGCCGACTTACTGTACTTAAACAGCGTGAAAACGAAGAAAAATTCTTACTGATCATAGATAACTTGACAAATTGCTTCACGGAACAGAATTTGATAATCTGCTTCATCGTATTGTATTTAAATCTTGCGCTTATCATTCGTATGCAAAACACCAGTTGAAATATCATATTGTTATTCATTAATAGATTGTTCAATTGCACTTCTAATATATATTCATTGAAGCTTCGAAAACCCCTGCTTCTAACATCAGTTTCACATATTTACTTAAAAAA
>NW_017138290.1:0-372 GCF_001652005.2 Ceratina calcarata | reverse complement strand
TGTTGACAAAATCCGACCATTCCAGCGTCGAAACGACGAACTTTTGGAAAAAAATGTTGTTTTCCCTCAATAACTCCTAAACCGTTGGACGTACGGGAAAATTGCGTACGACCTTTTTTGTAGAGGACAATGAGATCTATAATTTCCGTATAAAAGTTTTTCGCTAGCATCAATAGTTTACGAGTTATTGACGAAAAACGAAAAAACAGTTTTTTGCAAATTACTCGTAAACTGTCGGCGCTAGCAAGAAAGTTTTATACAGAAATTGTAGATCTCATCGTCCTCTACAAAAAAGGTCTGATGCATTTTTCCTGTATCTCCAACGGTTTGAGAGTTATTGGCAAAAAACGAAAATTTCGAAGAAATTGAAGG
>NW_017138289.1:0-372 GCF_001652005.2 Ceratina calcarata | reverse complement strand
ACGAAGCCCTGTTCACCAGGGACGGGTGCTTCAACGCCCACAATTCACACGTCTGCGACGATGAGAATCCCTTTGCGTTACGTCCACACGGGGCGCAGGATCGTTGGTCCATAAATTTATGGGCTGGCATTTGCGGTAATGAGATTGATGGGCCGTCCAGCCTGTCCGGCAGGATGTACGGCCCAGCATATCTCACGTTCTTGCAGGATGTTCTTCCGGATTTGTTGGAGAATCTTCCAATTCAAATCCGAAGGAACATCTACTTCCAACAAGACGGCGCCCCGGCGCATTATGCCGCAAATGTCAGGGAGTACCTAAATGAAACCTTTGGAGAAAGGTGGATAGGTCGCGGCGGTCCCGTCCTGTGGCCTC
>NW_017138288.1:0-372 GCF_001652005.2 Ceratina calcarata | reverse complement strand
TATTAAGATAAGGAAGATGTAAAATTTGATTTGATCTTCGAAGTTAGCACCAAAAACCTGACGAAGATCAATGAAGTATTCGCCAACTGTTCTAAGAACGACATATGGTAAGGGAATTAAATGGAATATCGCAAGTAACATCATTTTTCTTACTCGTATTCCTCTGTCAATAAATATGATCATAAACCCGATCCATTTGCGAGGATAAGTACATACTATGCATGTATGTGTTTGATCGATCGAAGGTGCACATACGCAATTCGCGTCAAAAATAGACAGTTTCAAGTAAAACCACTTCAGGATATCAGAAAATCGAATAAAGTACAGTGTTCTCGGAAAACATCCTTCTCAATTTTTTTCTTTCATTTCTTA
>NW_017138287.1:0-372 GCF_001652005.2 Ceratina calcarata | reverse complement strand
AAAAATGAAATTTTTATAACACGAGGCCGAAAAACACCATTGGAGGGACCGAAAAATTCGACCGACCGATTCCGACCGACGACGGTCCGAGGACCGAGGGACCGAGTTTCGAGTGAGGTTGACGTTTGAGCACGAGGTACATTCATGTTCGTGAGAGGATGAGAAAAATTGCAAATTGCATTTTACCGCCGTAGGGCGTAAGCTCGATTTCACCGCCCCAGGGCGGGAAAAACTGTATTTTCGGTCCATCCAATGGTGTTTTTCGGCCTCGTGTTATAAAAATTTCATGTTTGCATGTGCGGATGCTAAGTGCGTTAAGAATAAGAGATTTTGACGGAACCAAGTTCGAATCCCCGCGGTGGCGCAAACGAC
>NW_017138286.1:0-372 GCF_001652005.2 Ceratina calcarata | reverse complement strand
CGTATATACACACATATTATATACAATTAAATGGTTGTAGTTTATCAGAATAATGAATTTAATTTAATTCTCTTGAAATATTGTATGCCATTATGCATATATTCTCATTGAGTTTTACAGTGTGTATTTTTTTAATCTAATTTTATGTATTGTAGAATATGGTCATAGTTGATTAAGATTTGAAGATTTTAATTTTAATGTCTTGTACATAATTGCACAACTCAAATGTATAATCTAATATATACCATTCATTGCCACGGTCATTCATAATACTCCGAATCGTATATTTCATACAGCAGCATCGAATTTTAGTTCCATCATTTTTCACATGATCTCACAATATATGTAATATCTGCTTCTGCAATTTTTCAT
>NW_017138285.1:0-372 GCF_001652005.2 Ceratina calcarata | reverse complement strand
GAGTGGGGAAAGATTTTCTGGAAGAAAATCTGCGAGCGATCGGTCATTTGGCTTTGCCTTGCATTACTAAACAGAACGATGCGTGTCCTAACAAACACAGAATATTTTAATATGTTCGTTATTTACGCGTAAGTGAGTTATAATCCAAGAGCGCCAGTGGAATTGTTCCGCGAACGGTATTCCGATCGGAACTGAAAATTAAAATAAAATCGAGTATGCAAATTTTCAACTGCAAAGTGTAATGTGAGAGTAGATTTGTAAAATGAAAAGTGGCAGTGAATTTGGAAAGTGTAAAAGTGTCAATTTTTGTTTTGTGGAAATTTGTCAGTGGGAAAGTGACAGTGATCGTGATGATAAGGAGCGAATCGGCAG
>NW_017138284.1:0-372 GCF_001652005.2 Ceratina calcarata | reverse complement strand
TATTGGCAAAAAACGAAAATTTCGAGAAATCTGAAGGGGTACCCCTTGGAAAAATTTCGGAAAAATCGAAAAATTTTTTTTTGGCAAAATATCGCCAAATATCGAAATATATTCTAAAAATCATCAAAAATTCCATACTTTATAGACTTGTACTTCCTCAAGTCAGTTGTTTCTTCCAATTTCGCACATGCACACCAAATACCAGAAACTTTTCTTTAGGTCACTGCTGATTACCAAAAAAGTACATGCAAATTTTAAGTGACTATAATTTTTCAAAAAAACGAATGAATTGATTTAAAATTATGCATATAGCTTTCTTAATAGTAACAGGAATCTATAATAACAAATTCAACATGCTAGCATTGTTTAAGT
>NW_017138283.1:0-372 GCF_001652005.2 Ceratina calcarata | reverse complement strand
ATTTACTACATATTTTAAATGCAATGATGTTGACTTAAATACTACAGGTTCAAACTGCCGCGCCAACTGATCAAGAAAATAAACCGAATCCTTCCCCTGGCGAAGGAGGAATTGTTTATGCAGAATTAGATTTGACGCAGCAGCAACAAAATGCCGGACGTCGTTTGAACGACGACAAGACGGAGTACGCTGAGATTTTGTATACGAAACCAGCGACCGAAGAACAAGAAACGCCTAAAAACGAGTAGACTTCCAATTCCAATCGTTTGCGCAGAAAGGAAACCTTTTGCAAAACAATCAAACATTTGTATCTTTTTATTATTGGCAAACTAGTTACTCTCGTTTAATCCTTTTCGGTACTAATGATAGAAT
>NW_017138282.1:0-372 GCF_001652005.2 Ceratina calcarata | reverse complement strand
AGTAACTAGATCAGTGAGATAGATTTATTTTGAATTGAGAGTCTCAGTTTTTTTCAAAAAGAATCCGAGTTTGGTTGAAACTCGACATGATCGCGATTACGATCAGGAAACCTTCGGTCGACGTTTAAACGCGAGGAAATTCACGCAGCGCAGCGTTCGCAGATTAATAACTCGGAGAGATAGTTATCGTTTCCGCGACTTCCTCCACAGGCGTGCGCTCGCGCGCGCGCGCTCGTGTATCAATCTGCCACGAAAGTGTCTGCGGAGGCAGGTTTTATCTAATCCGGTTAAATAAGACGGATTTAAAGAACCGCGACTTTCCCTCGACCGTTAACGCGGATACGCGGCATGTATAACAGTAATTCGAGCGTT
>NW_017138281.1:0-6929 GCF_001652005.2 Ceratina calcarata | reverse complement strand
CATATACAATATTTAAATATAAGTAACGACTCTGAATACCGGCCTATAGTTAAATTTCAGACTTGAAACGAACGAATGAATTGTATAAAAGAAACGATCTTACCTTATGTCGAGTTAGATGATTCGACGGGAAGATTCAAAGGGATGCCGATTCCGAGTTCCATAGATTTTACATATTTCTTGAACGAACCACGTGCCGGCGAACACGTGCAAAATCGAATCGTGTGACTTCGCGTGTTAACAATCGCCCTTAAAGAAAACGAGAGTCCGAACAGGGCGGCTATCGCGTGCACGATATCCTTCACGAAAGTGTCTGTCAGACTATACTCTTTTTCATTCGCGAATTTCGATACACACGATTTATCTTTACTTCCAATCTCGCACACGCGATCTCGTTACACTATCAAAACACCTTTGTAACTTTCAACCGTTTCTTTCTCCCCCTCCTCTATTTTCCGTACAATAAACAGAAACCACGCTTCGATTATTTTATTCAATTACCGAAACGCGATGATACTTCGAAAACTTTTAACAATTAACCGATATTCAATTTTCGATAGGAAACAGTGACGAGTATTTGAAAACGCTCATTAACGATGTTAATTTCTATTCTTTTTATATACTAACCCGTGCAAAGATAGTAGGTTTCGTTAAGCATCTTTCTATACTTCTATCCCGTTTCTTGTCATGCGAGGTGGTTTGCAAACATGATGGTGATGGAAGTAGAAATCGTAGACTACATTAGTTTATCGCGATGCGATCATCGGTACTCGTACGCGATCGTATAACAGAAAAGTCGGAAGGGACGAAATACGTTCAACCTCCTCGAATGATGACGGCGAACTGCTGTGGAAATTGTTCGCGCTCAACTCGCTTGCGCATCACCGCCGCGCATATATACTCAATGTGCTAAACCAGGGATTCCCAAAGTACGGTCCGCGATATCAGATCATCTAGGAATGTCAAATTTTCTTCAAGAAAACAATAAATATTTCTTTTTTCACAAAAGAAACAATAAATAAAATTCAACTAAATAGAATTTCGATTATTACAAGAACAACTTGAAATTGGAAACTTATCTCATTTTGAATCGAATAGAATATTAGTAACCGAGAATGCTGAAGCATCAGCTATGTATTATTCAGTAGTTACAATATTATAAAATTATACAGAATTTGTTAGAAGAATTTGATAAACGTTTTAATGATTTTAAGAATCATGAAGACGAATTTATTTTATTTTCTGATTAATTTTCTTACAATCCAAATTGTTTCCGAAAATATGCAATTTGAACTGATCAAACTACAGAAGGATATCGAGGCCAGAACTTATTCTTATCAATTTTTCTAAAGCTGAAAAGAGTCTTGATTAATTCTTCCTAAAGAATTTTCCAAACTTGCAGAAACATACTTAACGTATGGTTTCATTATCTGGAAGGACTTATAAAAAAGGTTTTGTCAATCATGAGTATTAATAGGTCTAAATTGAGATAAGAAATGAAGTGTTACGAATACATTCAACCAACTTACAATTAGAACAAAGGCTTAATGATATTATTAAAAGGAAATAACTACACAGTCACGCATTTCAGATTATTAATTTTTTCTTTTTGTATTTGGAATAAATTGTCTCTGATTACTTAGTTTTTAAATATTCTAATAAAACGTTTGTAGTAGAAAGTAATTGTTGTAATAAATAAAAAATGATTATATTATAAAATTAATGTAAATGTTTCCTTTATATCTAACTTATTATCGATTTGAACATATTTTTCCATAACACTTCTTTGGCCCGTCAAACATTCTGGAATTGACAATTTTGCACATTTAGATAAAACTTTGGGAACCTCTGTACTAAACAATTAGTAGGGAAATGTACTTCATCATGGAAGGTATATGTATTTTACACAATATAAATACATATAGCAATGTTGTTTTAATTGAACAAACTCGACTTTCGACGTGGCGAGGAATGAAGGTGAAATATTTGAGGCGATTAAAAAACAAATGTTTCTTTATTTTACGTTTCATACATTTGTCAAAGATTAGAATTTTATCGATTATAAAATATGCGATCAATGGAATAAAATGCAACAATTAACACCCGACATAGGAAACATGAATTAATTGTAAGTCTAAAAATAGATAAACGTTCAGGTGCACAGATTCATACAATGTTTAAACGATACTTCGTCCATAAAAATTTTCTATATCAATTCACAGTTCGGTTGCAGCAACAATTGGCAAAGTCACTGCGCTCAACCCGCGTCCTTTCCATCGTTAAATTAATTAATGTACAATAATTTACAGTTCTATGTGCATCGAACTTCTGGAATTTATACAGTAAGTGAAAAATACCAGATGGAGAGCATCAATGTCTAGAGTTGCAAAATTCTATTTCGCTGTACGTTTCAGCTATCCAGCCAAGTAGGAATTTTACTTTCTCAGTTGTCATGTCCGACGCTTTAAAATCTGTTATCACTTCTGTCAAACATTTTGACAAATGCCTTAAAGTGGGCTGTGAAAAGTCAAATGATTTACACATCGAATAAGCTATAATTTCAACGAATATGATAAAAATATTTACCACAGGCCAGTTTTGCCTGAACAAAGCTACACACTGGTCGCTAAGACTGTTGACATCTAAAACGTCTTTCTCGATCAGTTTTTTAATAAACTTTCCGAACATCGGCCAGATCTCTGCTTTCTCTGGTTGAGCTAAGAGCATAATGTTTCTAGAACTGAATATTCTATGTATAGGCGAGTCTGATTCCAGAGCTTTACAGCGACTCATCGCCCATACCTTTATAAATTTCTCTTGTACTTTTACAGTGAACAAATCACTTCGATAAGCAACTATAAATACAAGACCAATTAACAAATGTCATAACGTATCAAATAACTAAAGTAATTGAACATTAATTCTTTTACCTAAAAATAAAGCAAGATCTGTGCTAAGAGAGTACAAAATTCTTTCCACTCCCACTACTAAATCTGCTCTTTCGTTTAAAGTCTGATATAAATTATCTAACGTCGTCGAAACAGTTGTTAACGTCAAAGATTCATCACCACTCTCAAGTAGATCCCATATGAGCTCCTATAAAAATGATAACAAATAATAATAAATATCCAAGATTTCTTTGAGTCGTTTGGTTTATTCGAGTAATTCAATTTTTTCGAGTTCGTGGATTGGGTCGGAAGCAGAGCCTCAGTTCGGTTCGATCGTCGAACTACCCGAAAGTTCGAGCATTTCGATACTTTTACATCGGATCAAATAATTACCCTCAAATTGTCGGTAGTAGTAGTCGGGCTAAGAGCATTTTGATTATGCTTCCTTTCTTGGATAGGCTGCAGTGGTGTGTTGTTCTTTAGGAACCTGTTTAACTCAAGTTCCATATCTTTTATAAACAGTGACCCACCTACGATGTGGGATTGTATCCACTGGTGTATTCGCTCCGTGGCTAATCTCGTTGCAATTTTAACACACATTTCTTTAACAGACGGTAAAGAGTCTTCCGCTAGAAGCGCTTCTATCGATTGGGTCACTCGCAATTCGCAAATTGTCGGTATGCACGTCTCGCATTGATCTTTCAATTCCTTAGATATATTCGTGGCTGCAGCGTTCATGTCGTTCACCACAGATGCCTAAATATAATCAATATGAATATAATATTTTCTATCATGTACTTTCACTGCGGATCTTTAGGTAAAATAAAACATTTATTGTATCAGTTTAGTTTTTGTTAAAGTTTTGTTACACATTGAAATATCCATTCAGTCTTCGATACTCTAAATTGTCTTATAAATTACACGTGACATTTGTCATTCAATTTTCTTGTAATTGCATAAAATCCACAGTCTGTACAATTATTTTATATGATCGTGAGTTGTGCAAAAATTTACCTTGAAATTCGTCGTATTGATGAACAATTGTTCCTCGAGTGATTGCTCCTGTTTCCTTTTCAGAATCTTTCGAAAATTGTTCAAGTTCGTCTCCCTAGAAGTCATCAGGAGGGTGTTGCATATATGCTTCACGCAGGTGGACGCAACCCTCTCCGACACGAAATCAACTGTCTTTTGCGTCGACGCTGGTTGCCCGTGAAAGAATGCTTCTTCCAATTGCAACTATTGAAATCATAAGAATTTGAATACCTCACTCGAAACGAACTTTTATTGGACTTACCTCTAAATGTTTTATTCCAGCACTTTTCGTAGATTTAAGCTGACTAGTTACTGGTTTAATGTGTTTGTTCGGGTTGTAATTATTGAAATTCGTATTAGGGTTCGATACGGAAACGCTCGCTTCGATTGTCGGGCAACATATACGCAACGTTTTTTCGTTAATTATATCCAATTTGTCCAAGTTGCATTTAGACAAATTAACGGACACTGTGGGTTCTCCTGTTAGCATCATTTTCTGTATATGAGTTTTGTCGAGCTGTTTCAAACTTCGAAATTCTCTAACTTTGTACATCTTTTGCCAAGTAGAATACAAATCCTTCGGGAAATTCGGTAATTCGAACAGCCAGTTCAACGTGGACTTAAGCAAAATCGCTGTCTGCTGGGAAAGGAAAGTGTCCGATGCCGAGAAATCGGAATGGTTCACAGCTTTATAAATATAATATAACAATTCCAACGTTTGCTTGTAATACGGCAATCGAAGCGACACGGTGTCCATCATAGCTAGATATTCCGATATCCAAGGTATGGTCAATGATAATTTACCTAATGCTATTGCATCGTGAAGACAGAGTTGCATGTTTATAGACGGTAAAACCTAAAGAGTATAACATTCGAAAAAACGGTAAAAGAAATCGATAAAACACGAAAATGATAATACTTACTTTACTTCTTACTTCGACTTGAGTCGCTACTAATTCCTTAAAATTATTCGACTCTGATCTGTATGGTAGTGCTACGAGGAGCCCTAGCATTTTTGCAAGAAGTCTTAAACTGGATAAGCAAGTGATGAAATTTTGTTGCGTTTGCTCATCTACCGTAGTTTCTATAAAAACGGGAACAACGTTATTGGAAATGGATTAGTTATTATTAAACAGCGGACTTCATGCATTTATATGAAAACGAAATGTGTAAAAATTTCATTCTACGACATAAAAATATTATTTTGCAATATGCTCTACGTGATTTTTCTAGGTTTTCATGCCAAAAACAAATCCGAAGCAGAATAGCAGTTTTTCTAAAAACGCATGATTTTGAAGAAAATGAGGTATTACATGAAAAAGTTCATTTTAAATCAACAAATAAAGGTGACTTTCCACAGTATATCCATATAAATTACTTTTTGTTTTCAAACTTTTTAATAGTTGTAAATAATTGTTCAAGTTTGAAGAAGAGTTGAGGCGAGTGCTTTACACGTTCTGTTATTGTATTTATATGAAAATCCGTTTATGTAACAGAAATTTGCTATACAGTATTAAATTCTACTGACATTTTTGATAAAAAAAAAACATGTAAGATTCATTTTTCGCGGAAATCATGCATTTTTACAAAAATTACTATTCTTCGGAATAATGATAGAACAATTCGGCTTACGAATTAGCTTTTGGCATGAAAAACTCTATAAAAATCATATAGTGAACATTGCAAAAAATGTTTGAGTGTTACGTGTAATGTACAAAACTATACAGAATATCAAAAGCTATTGATTGAATGATAAAATCTGAACCATATCTCTTCAAAGGATACTATAAACGCTTTATTCTGCATAAATATCCACTGTCTATTGCATATATTGACAGATGCAAATAATACCTGAATCCTCGATCTCGCTGTTATTGAACTGAGTGTCATTTAACTCTATTATCTCGTAAATCAAACAGTTTTCTAAATGCACGTAAAAAATTGGATTAAACGCAAATAAAATGAAGTCTTTAAAGAACTCTTGAACCCCTGGGAAAGTTGGCCCAGTGATTTGATTTTTGGAAGGCTGTGGGGTCACCAGCCTCTCCTGTAATTGATTCAACTTTTTAGGATTTACTTGTCTCAAAGCTTGCAATATATCTTCGTCATCTTCTACTTCCGCCTAGAACACACAAAACTATTCGATTAAACAAGTCTACGATTAATTAACATAATTTTATTATCCAGACGTACATGCTGTCTATTCTGTATACACGAGATTAGGAGCTGCGATTTGAACAATCTTGCAAAGTGATAGTAATTTATAGCGTCATTATGCAAGGTCAACATGGATCTTATCTTGCTCCCCAGAGCAATCTGAAACGTCCACCCAGGCACTGAGTGGTTCTCCTCCCATATTCGGAATATTTTGTAGAACGTGTCTCGTTGATTTTTAAATGATTGGAAAGCGATCGCGGATGGGAAATTCTCCCGATTATCTGTGTCTATTTGAAAGCACACATTTAATTCACCCATTGTACATCTGCATCAGAAAAATACATATTGAAAATCAAAATTCATTCTTATTTATATACAACATACAATTGACTCTTCTATTGGTTTTTAAATTACATTCGAATTTCGAACACAAATGAAATGATATCAAAATGAAGTATAATTGCATGACAAGAGAAACGATTCAATAAAATATACAAAATTATTATGCTTAAATACAAGCAATATATTTTATTTACTACAAACGGAAAACGTAGCTTATGGTAATACTTCATTCAACGAAGGTACAGTGACTGATAGGATAAAAGGAGAGCAATTTAAATAGATATACTACTGTCTGGCATTTTAAGAATATATTTCTCTAATAAACTTTGCGGACGTACTCGTTTAGTTAAATTCCCAAGTACATGACATGAATGTCGGTCAATCTTCAATTCTATGGTTATGTTTATAACCGCGATGGTTGAATATTTTACGAGAACAATTAAGCCTCGCACAATGCCGATTCGCACGTAACCGATGTTTCGATCAGGAAGTATGCGAGATATATATATA
>NW_017138280.1:0-372 GCF_001652005.2 Ceratina calcarata | reverse complement strand
CCGCAGGTGATGCAAGTTTGGCCTTGTTGTTGACATACCTTGGCAATGTGACCATCACCAAGGCACTTGTAACACCTGACGATGTTTAGGTATTCTTTGAACTTATACGATCTCCATTTCATAAAAGCTGTTCTTCCTTGTTCCCATAAGATTTGTATATTCCTCCGAGGAATTTGAACTATCCAGTTGACTTTGTCTTCGTTAGTTTTGTAAGCCGGCCTGAAGAATATTCTATCACGCAGGTCCTTTCGTTCCTCTTCTTCAATCATATAGAAATTCTTCTGTATGAAATGTTCCTTTAGCTCTTCTTTACTGTAGCTACTTTCCACATCGTATATGATTATCGATGGGTCAATCTTCTTGGGCCTATCC
>NW_017138279.1:0-372 GCF_001652005.2 Ceratina calcarata | reverse complement strand
CCAGATAGCATATCTCCTTGACTTCTTCTAATTTTTCTTGTCCCCATCTCCACTCTCTCTACCTTCTCACTCCTCTACTGTTCCGACGACGCGAAGGAACCTTGAGCTCGAGGGAGAGAGCCTGAGTATTTTACATTTTTTTCCAAGTGGCTTTCCCAGAAAAGTCGTGCTCCACGTCGTCGAGTCTTAACAAAGGCGTTTAGTTTCGGGCGCCTGAGTTCTGGGACTCATCACTCCGTATTCTCCCACTTGGGCATGTCAGGCTATATATTTATGGTGTACACATCCGGTATCGCAGTGGGACATCGACCGATAAGGGTAAACCGAGACGAGAAATCTTTACGTTGTCGAACGTTCGAAACGCTCTCGTTT
>NW_017138278.1:0-372 GCF_001652005.2 Ceratina calcarata | reverse complement strand
TAATCAAAACGCACTTAAATTATTTACGATTTGATTGAATACAATTAGCAACATTTGACAATAATATTTATATTTAATCCAGGAATATTCGACATGCATGAATAATTCTCGACGGATTATTCATTTCATTTTCTGGCCTGTTATTACTGAAACGCGGCGTATATATTAAAGAGATTTGAATATATTTTCAAGAGGAGAATCTTAATCACCGAATTGCATAATATCGGCGAAATGGCAGAAAGATGTTTTAATATCCCTCAGACTCAGGCTTATTATTGTCATCCATCTTCTTTCAAAAGGCAGTCATTTTTTTATAGTCAAGTCAATGAATTATTATAAAATTTGTTATAAAATTGAAGCCAGAAATTAATT
>NW_017138277.1:0-372 GCF_001652005.2 Ceratina calcarata | reverse complement strand
CCCCCCCCTCTCAGCCGTCCCCCAGGGAACGTCGTCGCGCCGTTAACGAGTTTCGAGCTTCTTACTTTTGAAGTGTCGCCTGCCCCTCGAGCTCGGTCGACAAAGACTTCGGCTCGGCCCCGAAGCTGCCAATTAACGTAGTTATCAAATTCGCGAGCACAAAGGGAATCGGCGATCGCGACCATTCGATGCTATCAGGAAAATCATACGTGATCTGATCAAAGGCGTCGAACTCTGATTCCAGAAAATGGGAATCGAACGATTTTAAACAATCCCATATTTTATGCCAAAGAAAATTAAACACATTTTGCTATTTCAATATTTTCTGTTTTTGCATATCGAATTGTTTAACACTAGATTGCCCGAGGAAGT
>NW_017138276.1:0-372 GCF_001652005.2 Ceratina calcarata | reverse complement strand
CATTCATATTACATCTCTCTAACACTGAAATATATCGTGTTCTATGAAAATAATTTTTTCAACGCAGCTTGAGAACTCATGGTAATCGAGTACGACGAAAACGCGTGAGCTCGCTCCGCCACCAATTTACACTCGACGATATCAATTAATTCGTCCTCGTCACGTACAAATAAATCGACGTCGACTTTCAGACGGCTGCGATGATTTATGGAATCAGGGCATCGAGGATAGTGGACGCTGTTTTTTCATCTGCCACGTACCGCGGATAATTAACGGCTAATGGAAAAAAGTAGCCGCGATTCATACACATTCCGGCGAACGGTCCCTGCAATACTCCGCGAGTCATTCGTATGCATTGATAAAAAAGAGAAT
>NW_017138275.1:0-372 GCF_001652005.2 Ceratina calcarata | reverse complement strand
CATCTTTGTATTATAAAATTGTCAATCGTTTTTAAACGTCTTTCAATAATTTTCATGCACTTTTGTAAGTTTATAAAACATTGATGGACCTACTAATTTATTACATATCATCATGCGTTTTATAATGTTAAAATGATCTTATTGCTAGTTTTGAAATTAGAATTGATGCCATTGTACAATAATTACGTCAAAAAGGATGTATTATACTAGTCATAATATATGTATGTTTATACATATTGTGCAATGCAAACGTAATGTACGACGAAATTTTTGCTATTCTTTCCATTAACATTTAAAAACAGTAATAATATTCTGTTTTGTATTTACAATTATTATTTTAAATAAATCAGGGAAAAAGAACTTTAATTATTG
>NW_017138274.1:0-372 GCF_001652005.2 Ceratina calcarata | reverse complement strand
GTGTCTGTACTCCTTCTGGTTTTCGAGATCTACTCTAGGACCGCGTATACAAAATAGTATATAAAAAAAGAAAAGGGGAAAGAGGAGAGAAAGAAAGAAAGTGTAAGCTGTGTACTTTATTCGATGTTGAAAATATCGCAGACTTTATTCTCCAAATACAAGTTGTACGGTGTTGCACGTTCGGACGCTTGCAAGGAACCATATCTGCTTCGCCTCGTCGCTTTCCCAGCATCCTTTCTTCCTTTGGTTTTTTTAGAGGGTGTAAATACGCTGTGGCCATAATCGGTGGCGGTGGAGAAGGGCGGGAGAAGGGCGACAAAGACGAGCCGGAAGTCGGGAAGGCGTCGGAGGGGGAGCGGTTGGTTCGGGGGG
>NW_017138273.1:0-372 GCF_001652005.2 Ceratina calcarata | reverse complement strand
TACTTAACTAATCACTTAATTCACTAACAGATTGACCCGACCGAACGAAAGGTAAGCGACGTCTCTTCCCCTCCATCCCTTTCTTTTTCTTTATTGACGGGCGAATTTGATCCACGAACCACGCAGACCGCGAGAGAATACGGAGACATACACGATCTGACGGGAACGTTTCTCGATCGACGAGACCGCCTAGCAGCATCGTAGTCGGGAACGGATCACAGGGGGAGAAAAGGGGGTAAAAAAAAAAAAAAGGGTAAAAAAGGCATACTCGATTCATATTAAAAAACTAAGACTCTTCTTTATTCGTTGTCATTTGTATCATCAATAAAGGCATACACTTGACCCTGACCCTGACAAGCGGATTTACCTCGC
>NW_017138272.1:0-372 GCF_001652005.2 Ceratina calcarata | reverse complement strand
TGATGAATGAATGAAGATGTGATCAGACGGGTTCCCTCGTTTTCATCTGTTTTTTCTCAGATTCCCACTTAATTTCTCGGATTATTTCCGGCTGCGAGACGTTCCTACGACGACTCGGCCTCGGTACCTCGCCGAGAGACACGTAACGGAAAGAGAGAGGAGAAAAGAGCTAAAAGGTCGTTCCTTGTTAGTATGTAGAGCGTTACACGACGAAATCGAAGGATTTACAGAACCTACAGAAGACTGGGAGATATTGCGACCATAGTTAGACCCACATCGCTAACCCCATTATCTTTTTTAATTTTTCGTTCACTTCCCGTTTCATCTTTCCTTTTTCAATGACAAAAATTATGTACATTTCTATAAAGAAGG
>NW_017138271.1:0-372 GCF_001652005.2 Ceratina calcarata | reverse complement strand
GCCTCGTGTTTTCCATACGTTTCCTCGAAAGCAGGCGTATGAAAAAGAGATAATTTCTTACCAACCACGGTCTGCTATCATTTTGGATTAATATATAATCGATGCCGAATTACTTATATTTAATATATATATTTCTACACAATGTTAATACAAGAAAAAGAAACCACGTGTTTTACCATTCTAACCAGAAGACGGAGAATGCGAGTCGGCCGCTGTCGATCGAGCGTCGATCATACTATACTGTACCCCTCGGTGGGGCTACGCACTTGTGTGCGTACGTGTGTCGCATGATCCGACACGCTGATGTACAATATAACATGTATACAGGGTGTTCCGTAAAGGGTGTAAGAGCCGAAAATGGCAGATAGGGAG
>NW_017138270.1:4097-6872 GCF_001652005.2 Ceratina calcarata | reverse complement strand
TTATAAACGTTAAAAATCAGAATTCTAGTTCTATTAACTCTTTATCAGCCTATAATTGGAAACTTCGTACTACACAGGATTTCACCACAAAAATCCATGCTACCTTTTAATTAGACCACCAGAATCGTTGATCTAGGATTACTAAAATATACAACGTAGAGTAAGTAATGAACTATAACTTAGCGCAATGTATTTCCCGTGTTCTGTAATGCCGCTGTCGAACAAGGGTACGTATTATCTTAAACTATGTTAACTAACGAGATCCCTGTCGAATAGAGAAAGCCCGGAAAGCCTTTTCACCAAAGAGACATCAAGATAATACAGTTACTTCATTCAATTCTATTGCTTCGACGTAATTCGACCGAAACCGAGTTACGTATTGTTAATGCTAGAATTGTATTGCTAAGAATTACATAGTGTATTTTATAAGATATTCTAAAAACGGTGGTATCCGAGAATAAGGATTTAAATGCACAAAAGTTTCCCCATGTTTTATTATTTGTTCTCTGAACTCTTCGAAGTTGATTACGGTTCATACTAAAGGACTGGTGGGGATTTGAGTATTAAAAATATTTTCATATCTAGAAATATCAC
This sequence comes from Ceratina calcarata, assembly GCF_001652005.2. NCBI lineage: Eukaryota > Metazoa > Arthropoda > Insecta > Hymenoptera > Apidae > Ceratina > Ceratina calcarata. The sequence continues at coordinate 6,278 of NW_017138270.1, read as the reverse complement.
ATTACAACGTTCTCTCTTCACAACATCGTCGTTACTCACGTTTCATTTTGCTTTTTTATGCCCTTAACCTTTATCGGACTAATTCCGTTTTTTATTAGAGGTTGCTCCGATATCACTGTCTATTAGTTTTTATAGCGTTCGTAAATTCCAATATCGGTACAATATCCAATGAACCAAACGCTCATATACATAAATATATTTTATGATTTACATACTGTTTTAAGATGAATCTTAGAAAGAGTATTGTGTAAATATACACTTATGAAACTCGATAAAGACGACCTTATTTCCTGCAGCTTTTCCATTGTGACAAAATCTACGATTGCAGTTACTTATAACAATAAATTGGAGCTTAGAATAGTGTGTTTAAAATAGTAGTAATGTCAACATTTTAGTTTTCGCGAAAAACATTCCGATGAAAGTTACAGATTTCTATGAATGATTCTATTTCCTCTCTTTCTTTCTTCAACAAATTTCATAAATGAAATATTTTCGAACCTTAACCGCAAACATAGAAAATGTCGAAGTTGTTTTACTCTCGAGCAGTAAAGATGAGCGACCACTCGTTTGGAATCAAAATGTGATAGTATCTTATCAATGTCGAGTTCATTTCGCGATCATCTTTTATTTTAAAATCGTGGCGGATCGATGCGCGTGGAAGAAGATACGATAGCGATTGGTTGTGTGCTCCGTTCATCGCATCATAGAATGCCACTGCATATCATGCATAAATATTTACGCTGTCACGTCTTCGGTCGTAAAATCGCCGGGAATCCAGGAAAAATAATCCCGCGTCACGAGCACAAAGACACCCGCTTTCGAAATTTGTTCGATACGTATTAAGAAGTGTGTCGTCGATAAGATGCGACATCTGCTGACATGGTCCCGCTTGAAACGGCTTCCTGAGGAATCTTGATGCCTCGGATCAAGACTAATATACATACATAGATATAGCTTCTTAGGAAGGTCTCGTTCCCCTCGACTCTTGAACGTCAACGCTTTGCGCATGGAAGCCTGATACATTCTGCTTCATGCTTCGAAAAATTTTAGAAGCCCTCGCTAAGGTGAAGCTTTAGGTATCTAGGTTTCAGACTAAAAGCGTTGAGTAACGAAAGTAAAATTATAATCGTTTAATGAAAATCTCTATTATGTGTGTAGCAACTATAATATAGAACAGAATATTATAATCCAAGGAGTAAAAACATATTGTAGAAAAAATTAAACACAGTTAGTAAAACTCCTTGTCTCTGATTTGACTTAAATATATGTATTTCCTTTTTCTAAGAACAGAGTTGCTTCTTCAAATATGTGTCCACTGAAATGCTCCATCCAAGTAGAGCTCCTAAATAAGCAGAATTTAACAGACGATAGAAACACTTGACAGGAAAGAATTCGTTTGGTCAGGCGAAATGGAAGTTTCCGGCAGGGGGTAAAGTTTGTTCACAAAAAAACGAATGGAGCGAGATCGCTCAAGGAGCAAACATAAGTGGTCGTGTTTCTTAAAGGAACCCGGACGGAAGGTCCAAACTTTGAACAGGAACTTTTTCTCTCCTCGACAAACTATTCCTCGCTGGTATCAAATATCCTTTAGATGTTCAACAATTGGAGGAATGTTGCGAGTTAATGGGTTGCAAGAAATTCTTGTCTCCGACATTTTTAATTTAAATCAAATCAATAAGAATTGTAAGTTGAATTCTCCTGCATAATTCTTCAAAGGAAGCATTAGAATTGATCAATATATTAAATAATAGTAGATCAACGGCCATTACTGATTTCACTGTTTTCTAAAATAACCATTTTTCAAAATTTGACGTGATGTAATTAAAAATTAATAACAGATCTCTTATCTGAAATTGTGTAATTAATCTTGCGGAAACATTTCCCAACCAAAAAAGATAACATGAAGAGTTTAAATTTATCGCGACAGCGTATCGAAAAAGAACGTCCCTTATTAAGCAACGGTGTGACGTTTTCCTGTCAGCTTTATAAATCTTGGTGATTCCTCTCGTGACAGTCCACACACTCTATTTCACTCGAAACATATACATATTCCTGATACTTCGCGCGAATGGACTGCCGGAGGAAGCATTGTTGGATTACAGAACGTGGACTCGAGGTGTAACGAGTGTACAGAAATAAACAGAATCGAGTAAATAGATAATTCTGTGCAATGAAACTGGG
>NW_017138270.1:0-3759 GCF_001652005.2 Ceratina calcarata | reverse complement strand
TTATATTTTATTTAATTGATTATTTAATCTATTATTTGATTTTGTGTTGCATGTTATGTGAAATATAGTTTTTAGGAACAGTTAAATTTTATTTATTTTATGTATTGGACAATATGACACATTTAATTATATAGTTTTAACCGTCTATGTACAACTTAAAATTTTGAATTTAAAACAATGATATAATATTATAAAATGAATCTGAGATTGAATAGTAACTTTAACAAAACTCAAATGACGATCAGATTTGAATCCGCAGCTCATGCAAAAAAGAATTTACAGAGAAACAACACGACAAACATTGGAAGTTTATCTTCTATTACACGCGCAAACATTTCTTTTTCCCTATCGTAACATTGCCAGACAGGCAAGGGAACATGGAAGATGGAGAATCAAGTTGAAGTTCATCGAGAAAAGTGTCAACGGACTTTCCACTCCCGATACGATTCTCGCAAGTGAGATCGTGTTGAATTTACTTTTACAAACTTTCTCGAATAGATCCCTCGACACTTTACAACGATTAAAAACAGACCGAGCTTTTTACATCATCGACGAAAAGAAGTACACAATTATTTGTTACAAAGTTTAATTAAACTCTGCGTTGCAGTTACCTTTCATAAGTATAATTTAAATATAAATTGTTTAAGCATTTCTTTTTATTTTAATGTGACTTTTGAAAATCTTTATCTAGATATATATTTTTTATTATAAACTGTTCGAATATAAGCAATATGTCAATTAACAAAAAATTCTTCGAAAGCCGCTGGTCTTTCGCTTCCATTTAAAGTCCGAATTTTGTATTTAATGAACTTGGATAATTACGAAACGGACGTTGAGATCTTGAAAAAAAAACTTATAAAGCGACTTCGTGAAAAGTTAAATGTTTGATGTGTACCTTTCTGCTGTTTTGAATCGGAGAGAAAGACAAATAATGTATTCGTTAAAAGAACAAATTATCATTTAGGAAATAAAACGTTGACGGAACATTTTTGATTGTGCAGTACGAAATTAGCTGAAGACGTTAAAAGGATGCAAAAAAAATGAAACAAATTATATTATATTTGTACATATATTCTTATTGAGTATACTTACATATATATTATCATTATGTCCATGAGAGTGTAAAAAAAAATTAATTGAAGTATGTAAAATTGAGTCGAAGAGAGGATGTGTAAAACGCGTAAAATGCGCTTTCTTATGTTAATTTTATTCTTTGTACGTGTTCCATAGTCTAATATGAATCGACTTCACGACGCCTGGTGGTAAACTTTTTTCCCAGAGTTAGTAAGGTCATCCTTACTACTTATTGCTACCTTTTTGAACTCTTCAATGTGTTTATTTTATGTCCGTAAGCTTCTTTCGAACGCTGGAGAATAGAAAATAAAGAATTTATCTGATATTTGCTCTTATTTTTCTGGGCTAAGTAATCTTAATTGGAAAGAAACTGCTGCGAAGCAATACTTTTTTTCCGAATAATCTACGAAAGAAAAGCAATAAATTAGTTGCCGGAACTAATTAGTCCGGAACTCTTAATAAATTCTTTTAATTGAACTGCTAGAACGTGTTCGTTTTACGTAAAAATCTAGCCAAGCTTAACGACTTTCTCAATAAAGTACTTAAGTATTTCTACTAGAAATGAAAGCACATAATTGCTTAGGGTCTATTCCATTTATTACAATTAATTATTAAGTTAATTATAATCATTTACAATATCGTCAGAAATTATGTTATTTCTTAAAATACAATACAACTTTAAGGGTAGAATCACAGCAAGGCGTGGATTCTTAGAATGGCAGCAAAACGACTGTGATGAAAGGGGAGATGACTTCTTTCCCAGGAATATGATATCATCTTGGTAAAATGAAAAAAAGGGAAAATTTGAACCCTTTCTTCTTGCTCCTTTCTGCACGTGACTGTTAGAGACGTGCAGAAAGTATTCTTGACACGGTGATAATTCCACAGAATAAAAATACCTACTGTTAGTGCATGGAAATTGTAATGAAAAAATATTGTTCTTCGTAATAAGAGAGGTAGTATAATTCATACGTGGGACTAAAAAAATGTTTTCTACATTTTTTTTCATGAGCGTGTTATAAATTATTATTTTCTATCTTTTTCCCCGTGACATTATTACCGTCCTTCTCCTATTGTATGAACTCTATTTTGCACGGTCATACAGTTACTGAGCTATCTCAATAATTCTCGACACTCCGTTTAGTCTAGACTACAAATGATACTCGATTCCAGGTAGGAATCTGGAGCACATCTGCGATTCCAAGAAGCAATATGGGTTAGTCCGTGCCTAGAAAAAATGTGGACCTATGAATTAAAATTAACAACCCCATACAAAATTATATTGTGTTAATATCTGTTTGTTAAGTAAATGAGATTGAGATATATTATAAATTAACAATTTATGTCTCATGTCTCTTAGATATATTACCTCGTTTTACACCTAGCCATAACAGGGTAGATCATTTTACGGTAGTGTGCGGAAGTGTAAAGCCATTATGCATTATGTTACCTGAAATTGACATAGTTTAGTACCATGTTTCATATTTAATAAACCCGTTTCAACAGATGATATAACGAACGCAATACAAATAGTTATAATCATCAGCTTGTATCATCTCTTTTCCCCAAAGATTTTATTTCCCTTATTCTCTCTCCAATCGTAAATCGCCTACAAAATTGTGGAACAGGAGATAAACGTTCACTTGTCGTAGGTAACATAAAATGCACCACAATTACTCGCACTGTCAAGATGCCAAGCGGGAAGAATAAATTATTATCGTATCTCTGGTCTTGATCTGTGCGATAAATTATACATCATCGACAGGTAGACCACGCTTTCAGAAGCTTCTAATTTTTCATGAGAGATCGACTTTTCTCTTTCTGAACGAGAAGATCGAATGGTAGTGGAATCTGTGGACGTTATTGTTAGTGACAAATAATAATTTATCTATACGTTCTGGTTTCATTTAATTTGCGAACCTCTTCAGAAGAGGTACAATTTTGTTTTAGCGATTTGAATATGACACAAATAATCAATAAAAGGACTCATAAATTTTTTTTTGATGGGATATCAAATTAGAATATTGAGTATGAATAGATTATCGGAAACAGTTTTATTCATTGTCTTTTCGCTGCATGGTCTTCAAATTAGAAAATATGATTGATGACACAACATGTATAGAATTTATGGAACTTTTTAATAAAACTCTTGATAAATTAATGATACGCATTATCAGGTAAGTTGAGGAATGTGGAATCTTGTAACATTTTTAAACGATCACAACATTTTTCCCTTTGCTCATCGCTTTTCTTTTTTTTTACAGTCACAAATTCAATTTTAGATCTACAATGTCCGGTCATGCAAACCATAAACTATTCGATTGATCTTAATCGAGTTTTCTAGTTTATGAGATTTACTGTGTGATGATTCCTTCGAAACCGTAGCTAACGATGCACGGCGAACCGAGTTCGATAAAGTTCGAGAATATCAATTCTATTTTTTATGAGACTTTTTGTTAGAGTCCGTATGATAATAAATAGTCTAGGAAAGCTTATAATTCTTACGACCTTCATAAAGTGTACCCTATGGAAATTCTATTTCGGAGAAGAGGGTAGGCTTCTTTTTCTGGTTATAAAATCAGGAAAATGTTACATTTTTCAGAATTTTAAGTTTGGAACATTTTTGTGTTCATCAGAAAAAAATATATGAAATGGATTCCTACAAAATTATTAAAAAAAGTATCC
>NW_017138269.1:0-372 GCF_001652005.2 Ceratina calcarata | reverse complement strand
TGAACTTCGGAATAATGTCTGTAAACAATTAAGTAGGGAGCGTTAATTAAAAAATTGATAATTGTATAAATAAATGAATAAATGTTGTGTAATACTGTATATGTCTTTTACTTGTTTCATGAAAGTATAAAACACAAAAATATGACTGACAATCGAAAAAAATTATCAAGGTGGTACTTTGGTGGGCTTTCCTCTGCAGGTGCTGCTTGTGTTACCCACCCTTTAGATTTGTTAAAGGTATTTGTTACATATACATTCATTATTAAATACGTCCATTGATGCAACACCAAAATTTTATCTATATTTTACTACGTTAATAAAAACTAAGAATTACGAAGTAATAGATTTAATTTTAAACATTCGATTTAATAA
>NW_017138268.1:0-372 GCF_001652005.2 Ceratina calcarata | reverse complement strand
TCTATGTTCCCTTGTCCCCCCCAACCTCAGGTTGAAACAAGGAATGGTAACGATAGCACGTTACCACCTCCCTTGCAACCAAGGAAGTAGAGGGTTCGAAAATATTCGAATTTCATCCGAAGTCACAGCTCCTTCCTGGCATCGCTCTCATTAGTCTTCGAAATGGCAAACGACGAACACAGCGAATTTAGCGAGACATTCGATAAAATGCTGCACCTCGCCCAGCAAGGAGCCGATGACGCCGAAAAAACCACTAGAGGCACCCAGACTTCCCCGGTACCACAGGAGGAGTTATTACAAGTGCCCAGATACCCCATCCTTCCGAAGGGATATAAAATTCCGAAGCTGGTGGGGAAGAAGGATGCTACAACC
>NW_017138267.1:0-372 GCF_001652005.2 Ceratina calcarata | reverse complement strand
TTTTCTATGCAGTACGATTTTCTCCCGATTACTCTCCCGATCAGACGAAACCCGGTGCCCCTCATATCAGACAGTCCTTCTGCCCCGCCCGCTCCGATTCCTTTAAAAAATCGAACCGATTACCATACTCCTTTTTTCGGCCTACGATTATTCGCCGAGTCAAAAGTGGCTCTACTACAATTGGTCAGGAAACTAAACAAAAGAGAACGATAAAACGCTTGAAATAGCGAATGACGAGCGAGGGCGGTATTAAAGTATTTCTTTACATCAGTTTATTCCCATCGCCACTGATACTTTCATTCTTTCACATGCTTCTGTATCTGCCGCCCTATTGTATATGGTTATACAGTGTCTCCGTGTAAAAATTACATA
>NW_017138266.1:0-372 GCF_001652005.2 Ceratina calcarata | reverse complement strand
ATATTATTTGGTTCTTTGATACATATTATAATTCTGCAAATTATTTCACGTGCAATACTCGTTTTGTTTCACATTGGACGTTTTACAAATTGTGCATTCACTTTCAACTTTCAACTTTTCCCGTAGCGGATATTTTATCATTTTTTTTTATTCTTGTACATCGGCGACCGACGAGGTGTAACGGGATACCCACGTGCGCGTTACAACACCCACCCGATTATTATCCGCGGTGGAATCTTAGCCCCTGCTTCTACAAGCAATTTTCTAGTTTCTGTTTAATACGTGAAAATCAGTAATTGTCTTACAATTGAATTGATTATTGAAATATTGAATCAATTACATTATCGTGTAATTGAATGATCAATACGGATA
>NW_017138265.1:0-372 GCF_001652005.2 Ceratina calcarata | reverse complement strand
GATTATACAAGCAAGTCCTAAACACCCGTCAATTTGTGGTTAATAAAGAATTTTGGAATTGAAATTGCAATGTAGAGAATTGTTTGTTTGATTTCAGCTGAGCAAATTTTTGCTGAATAGAGATCTGGTGCTACCGGAGCTAAATGCCATGGCAAGTGCGACAAAGAACTTGGTATGGATTAAGAAGCACAAGTCAACTGTAGATAAGTGGTTAGGCGCTAACAACCATTTATTCGAGGGCCCCGATAACGGAGGTAATAGTGTTAACTCGATGGTAATCGCATCGTTCTTCGTTATATTCTCATTGTTTATTACCCGATTTTAATAACGCATAGTTTTAATAAAACAAAAATATTAGAGCATAGTTTTAAT
>NW_017138264.1:0-372 GCF_001652005.2 Ceratina calcarata | reverse complement strand
TATATATATATATATTTTTTTTTTGTCGATTTTGTTTTGTGGCTTTCTTGTTTTTTGTTAGGAAGAAGGTATTTGAGTACACCTTGGCCTGAGATCGAATGACTAGCATTTCCGGTTGTTGTTCGCGCCACTGTTCTGTATACGCAAGCGGTCCTGGCGGCGCGGCCGCTTGCCCTTCACACTGAACACCTCACGCTGTTTGTTACTCCTCTCCAGACGGCCTCTCTTCAAGCCTTGGGTCGACCTCTTCTCGTACACCTGGTCGGCAAACGCGTCAACGTTAACTGTGTCCATGAAATGATTGAATAATGTGATTAAGCGATGATCAAATGAGCAAATAAATGGTAAAATAAATGATAAGATAAATTATAT
>NW_017138263.1:0-372 GCF_001652005.2 Ceratina calcarata | reverse complement strand
ATTTCATTCAAATTAACCCTGAGTCAATTTATTTTCCCGTTTCTCTTCTGGACTCTTTGTTAGGGCCACCTATCCCTAACACACTCGAGCGGCAGGAAGATCGCCCATCAATTGGTGCGCCAGACGAGTCTTTACACGCTGACACGGAATACAATTATGAATAACTGATTTGACTACACGCTTTACTCCTAAGATCCACGCCTGGCGTGTGACGAAGCTAGTAGTAAGGGTAGGTCCACTATGCAGACACTGACGGTGTGTCTGACGCACGATTAGACGGCTAAGCGCTGAGGAGTGCGGTAGAAACGGAGGGCTTTTAGACTCTAGTGACAAATTGGAGTGAGACGTCCGCCTACCCGCAAAATTCCGGTT
>NW_017138262.1:0-372 GCF_001652005.2 Ceratina calcarata | reverse complement strand
TATTCTTGCTATTGTTATTGAATAAAAATTATTTATCCACTTCAATGTATTCAAATTAGTTATTACAATAATTTAGATGAACGAGGAAGACTGATTAACTGACTCAATCGTTTGAACGAGTATATGAAACGAATTCTGAATGCTATTGCACCAGCCTATGACTCCTTACGTCATTCGACTGTTACGCAAAGATGGGAATGGATCCAACATCATCTGTTCGATGCTTCCAAATAATTCTTTCACACATCCAGTCTCTCGTTTTAAACAAACATTTATAATCATAGAAAACAAAGTCTCTCTCTCTTGCAGTGAATTAAAAATACATTATAACTACCTTAATTATTATTATTATTATTATTATTATTATAACTC
>NW_017138261.1:0-372 GCF_001652005.2 Ceratina calcarata | reverse complement strand
GTAGTACTAAGACTTTAATGATTGACTGTACTTGGTTCCCTGGCTTTTGGAATGGCTAAAGTATTCCCTGTTGATCCTACGTTGCTTAAATCGAATTAAACGTTTAAGCAAGTCTATTAGAATACGAATCTCCGGTTCCTCGATTCCGGAATAACTAAGATTATCGAGGGGATTGATAATTCATGGCACGAATTCAGAATGTTAATCATTAACCAGCAATGCAGGATATATTGGATTTACTCTGCACGTTAATTGTATTAATTCCAGTGACATTGTTCAATCTAGGGAATGCAGTTTTATTCCCTAGAGAATGTCGAATGAATTAAAGTAGAAAAATTTGTTATTATCAATTATTATTATTATTATTATTAT
>NW_017138260.1:0-372 GCF_001652005.2 Ceratina calcarata | reverse complement strand
TCCGTACTTACTTATGTATTAGCTCCTCCGAATCTATTGGGAAGGCGGGACCTCCTCCAGTTTTAAGCATATGTTGTTTCCTATTCGAGTCTGCTTTCCTACATCTTAAAAATAATTCTAATTAATATCAAATAGAAATAAATGTCATTCAAACCAAACAGTATTGACAGTAATACATATAAACAACGTGTTATACACACATGCATCGTTTTAATTGTTCTGCTGTACGATGACTATAAATTTTATGATCTCCTGCTTGAGCAGCATATTCTTCAGCTATCAGGGCCCACGCATTGTTCTTGAGATCTTTCGAAAGATCAGTCCGGGGACTTTCGACCACATCGCTCATATCTTCTATCAGAGATAATAATA
>NW_017138259.1:9918-10511 GCF_001652005.2 Ceratina calcarata | reverse complement strand
ACTGCCACTCGTGCTCAAACATCAACCTCGCCCGGAAAGACCCATTTTCGGACCTTGGTGCACAAAGTACTATTTCGACCCATTTTATATAGGCCTTTATTGTTAATTATTCAAAATATGCATCACAATAATTTGTTAGTTATTCAGACTTTTTTTCATTTTTGTCTGAATCATTTTGTATGAAAGCTTCATTTTCTAATACAACTAAAAAATTTCGTCAGAATATATAAGAATTTTCTGCATTCTTCCAAGTAAAAGAAACTGAGGTTTTTGACACATTTCTAAAAATTATATCTCAGGTGAAAAGTGTCAATTTCTTTAAATTCGATACGCGTTTTTCGACAGATTCTTTCGTATAAAAAAGTACGGAGTCGATCCGAGACATCATCGCCAGATCTTGATCTAAATGTCATGGAATGCCCCTGATATTATTTTAGTATAGTCATCATCCCGCCATTTTGATAAGATCACTTTATTGATCTATAATATAAGGAACCTTTTTGTTCATTTTTATTCCAAAAATGCATTCTAATCTTGTATTTTATTTTTCATTTTTTTTCAAATTTGTTTTCGGCAGTTATGAAATCTCCATC
>NW_017138259.1:8243-9722 GCF_001652005.2 Ceratina calcarata | reverse complement strand
ATTGGATATGTTACATTTATTCACCGAACGTAATTAACGACTAATTGCTTTGTTTTCTGTAATATTTAAATAATTTCTTAGTTGCTCTTGCATGTAATTTTTGTTTAAATCGTACGTTTCGTTACGAGTATGGCATACGGGTGCGGCAGCATCGAAGGCAGTTGTCGCTCCCCTGTGCGTCCGCTATACGAACGTTCTGATTGGTCCCGGTTTTACGTTAATAGCTCTTAAAAAGAAAAAGTTGTTTAAAATCACGTCAGCTCCTTCCCATTTTAAGGCTTAACACTAGATCTGAGACACCATATATACCAATATGTATGTACGACAGGTGTAAATATATGCCAGTTGCAGCGAAGGATATGCAAATATATCATAAATGGTTAAATTGTTAGTGAAATAGCAATACCTTACAGTATTGGAAAAACAAGTGTCTATGATAGAAAGAACTAAGTATGAAATTGTTAATCATAGCGACAGTTTATCAGAATGTACATCAAAAAGTATGATAATTGCTAATAAATAAATTCTTGATATAGCAGTGTGTAAGTGGTTTTATCAAAAGCATGACAATTGAGAATCTATATCTGACCCTACATTATTTGAAAAGGCTTTAAAGTATAATGTAAAATTGAATGGCGATTCTAGCTTTGAAGGGAAACGATCATCGGAGTTGTAAGCAAACTTTAACCCTTTCGCTACCCTGGACGAGACATTTCGCATCCAGGTACAGCTCGATTAATGCTTTTGACGAGATACCTCGTGACTCGATACTAGCCGGTTAACACTTTCAACGATAAATTGTCGAAAGCATTAATTAGCTAACACCAGGATGGGATATTTCGTCAGTCAGAACAGAGTCGCAGGATGTCTCGTCCAGGGTAGCAAAAGGGTTAAAACATGACACGGTCCTTATGAAATAAGTATATTGGGCGAAAAATTATCGTCAAATAAATCTGCGGCTGAAATTCTCAAAAGGATGTACAGAATTATTAAAATGAGAAAATTACATGTTGGGAAATTCCTATAACACAGATGAAACAAACTTATTATGGAAATCATTCTTCCGAACGTCAATATGAACGCTTCGAACTGGGTCATGACGTTAGTGAAGATAAAATTATGAATCTTGTATGTGCAATACTTACCTCTGGAAGTCATGAGCTTTCTGTTTTTTCGTACTTGGAAAGATTAACAAACGTAAATGCTTCAAAGATGTAAAGTTAAATACTATGCCTGGTATGTGGTATTTAACTCAGAGAAATGCTTGGATTGATACGAACTTCTTTGTGATAATGTATTTTTTATATAAATTGCTCGATTGTTAAAAAAAATTCGATTACTCGTATATTTTAAACAGAATTAATTCGAGGATTCGAGAATAATCGGGATTCTATTGCCCCACGTCCACATTTCCCAAACTTGAACAACACACATGCTTCACTTTTACTATATTATCACACGCGGTTCACACAATGAACG
>NW_017138259.1:5235-7854 GCF_001652005.2 Ceratina calcarata | reverse complement strand
AGACGATTAAAAACTGTTGAATATGTAACAACGCTTTGATACAGTTTTCAGATAAGACCAAGTAGAATTGATAAAACACTTTGCCTTGAATTAGTTCAATCGATTTGTTTTATCCGAGATAATGCCACGTCCCTTAGTAATACCGTAAAACGTTTTTCATCGGCGAATCGATATTTCTCATAAAGATGATTAAACTCCGTTGACGCTTCACGAACGAGTTCGATTCTGTTAGCATTCTCAACTTTCCAACAGTTAGGAAACTTGCGTCACTTGACGAACATCGGTACATAATCCAATTTAAATTCAAACGTTTCATTTTGGATATTAGAAAAATGTATCGTCGATCGTCGGCGAAGGAGCGAGTTAAATGTTCATTGAACTCGATCGCGAATTACGTGCAGTTGATGTGCCCATACGTTTCCATCGCTCGTCTAATGGGATTTATTCCGTACAATATCGTATCATCGAAATTTGTGTACTCTAAACCGTACTTTGTTTACTCTACAATTATATTCATCAGTTACATGATGTACTTAGCTTTTTGCACATACCAAATCAATTTCCATTACCGCGAAATTTACACATTCATGTTACGAAGATTGCACGTAACTTTTAACATTATTTTCGGCCTTGTTCTGTTCACCTCTGCTTACGCTTCGAAACGATCGGTCTTATACCTAATCGAAAGAACATCTCAGATTTCTCGAATGCTGCCTCCGAATATTTTTTCCAGCTTGGCTAAGAACATGTACACGAAAGACGCGCTGATGTTCTTCCTGTCCTTCAGTTTGACTCTGTACCAGTTCACGAATTACACAAAACCACTGCTGTGTGCCGTTTGGATTATTTTCTTCGCGATTCTCATGATAAACACGCTGTACACGAATAACGTATACGTGCTGGAAGCCTGTCTCAAAGAGATAAACGACGCTCTCGTGAAGCTGAGGGAAATTTTAATTAACGACGAGCCTCACTTGCTCAGGAGAGTTTATCACTCGCGAAAGAATCCCATATTACTGGCCGAGCTGAGGACGCTTAAGAAGCAGCACCTGGAGATCAGCGAAGTCGTTAGAATGATGGACTCAGCGTTTGGTGCACCTATTCTGACGATATTGATCTTGTTAATGATCGATATCTCGTTTAATCTTTACAAGTACCTTGTAATGATAAATCAAGGAGGCAGAGTCACAGAATTGTTCTCCATCAACTTGTTCTTCGTATTTTATCATGTCTTAGAAGTAATTTTAATTATTTGGTTAACCGAGAAATCCAAGACTCAATGCCGGTAGGCGCATCAGAGGCATGTCCATGGGTAACGTAAGCGAGGACAAAATACAGTAGTGGGGGGTCAGCACGCGAAGAGAAGAGAGAAAAATCGCTCGAGTCTGGAGCCAAACTTGCGGTTTAGAAATTTAATTATTTCCTGCATCGAACTGCTTACTTATTACGAAAAATATGAACTGGTATCGTTTCGAAATGATATTAAACGATGGGCTCCCAATTGAGAAAATAACGATAGCGATATACATAACTCGAATCGAAATTTGTTTTATTAGAATATTTTCCACGAACGATAACATCGTTATTTTAATCCAATTCATCGCCAGTATATCGTTTTATCATTATTTACGTTCGATGAGAATCTGAGAAAGTCGTAGAATAACGTTTCAATGATAGACGAGACGATTAAAAACTGTTGAATATGTAACAACGCTTTGATACAGTTTTCAGATAAGACCAAGTAGAATTGATAAAACACTTTGCCTTGAATTAGTTCAATCGATTTGTTTTATCCGAGATAATGCCACGTCCCTTAGTAATACCGTAAAACGTTTTTCATCGGCGAATCGATATTTCTCATAAAGATGATTAAACTCCGTTGACGCTTCACGAACGAGTTCGATTCTGTTAGCATTCTCAACTTTCCAACAGTTAGGAAACTTGCGTCACTTGACGAACATCGGTACATAATCCAATTTAAATTCAAACGTTTCATTTTGGATATTAGAAAAATGTATCGTCGATCGTCGGCGAAGGAGCGAGTTAAATGTTCATTGAACTCGATCGCGAATTACGTGCAGTTGATGTGCCCATACGTTTCCATCGCTCGTCTAATGGGATTTATTCCGTACAATATCGTATCATCGAAATTTGTGTACTCTAAACCGTACTTTGTTTACTCTACAATTATATTCATCAGTTACATGATGTACTTAGCTTTTTGCACATACCAAATCAATTTCCATTACCGCGAAATTTACACATTCATGTTACGAAGATTGCACGTAACTTTTAACATTATTTTCGGCCTTGTTCTGTTCACCTCTGCTTACGCTTCGAAACGATCGGTCTTATACCTAATCGAAAGAACATCTCAGATTTCTCGAATGCTGCCTCCGAATATTTTTTATTAATAGAGCGAGCGGTCGGCACCACCACGGCACCTATCGATGGCTCGGCCGAACCGCCCGTTACAAACTCAATGTTTGTACTCAATATATTATGAAAAAAAAATAATGCACCACTTGATTTGACACTTATAACTCAATGTTTATAACTGATGTATAATTTGTTAAAAATAAAATTAGCGATAATCATTCATATAAAAAAAAACACATG
>NW_017138259.1:0-4872 GCF_001652005.2 Ceratina calcarata | reverse complement strand
CATATTTTTTCAAGCTGTGTGCAGCATCACTACGTTCTTATTAATACTAATACAGTTTCTGGTAAAACCTTGTTAAAACTCGATAACCACTTTACGAAGACGATCTAGTAAACTGTATGAATGATGTATTTTCTGCAAATATAGATCACCGTGTTGAAAGCATTTTCATATCATTCGCGTTCTACCTACTTTCATTATCGAATTGCGCATGTTCAAAAAGTCTTGTTGTTACTTGAACTACGTCAATCGTAAATTATGACCACACAACTAAACTTATAAGAACAATTGCAGAAAAATATTTAAAAATCCGGGTGCATCATCAATTAGAACTTATATGCCAGAAGGAGAAATTTGTGAGGCATAAATTTACAAAGCTTGTTCTACACATGCATCAGTAATTAATTTTTAAGACTTTAAGACTATTATCTCTTCGGGTGTGGTAAATGATTGGGATGTTGCTAGTGTTAGAGATTAGACCGTTGGCGTCTAAGAATGAAAACATTTCCGCATTTATGAAGCCTGTGCTTAAGGTCTTAGTGATGTAGATAATGTCTAATAGATCTAGGGTTAATTAGTTATTTTTTATTTTGGAAAAGTAATTTTTACAGATTTTTATGATTTAGACATTAATTCTTGAATTGTTCGCTGCATTGAGGAGGGTAGCATTTTTGAAGTGTCTTTTATAGTTGGATTCTTTTGTCTTGTGCATACCTAAGCAGGCTCTGAGGCATTGCCTTTTGAAAATTCTGATCTTTTACATTCTGTAGTTCGGCATGTTGTACCAAATGAGACAGGCATATGTGATTATGGGTCTAATTAAAAGTTTATAACAAAGTATCTTACATTTTTTTGTTAAGGTGGACAGAGTAAAATAATTTGGAGAGGCTATTGGAAGCTTGCTCTGCCTTTACAAGCTGGAAATCTATGTGACTGTGGAATTGGGAGTCAAGGGTTACGCCCAGGTATATTCCAGATTGTTTGTGTAGGATTAAGGATTGAGAGATTCTGTTTTCATTTGAATTGAACTTTTTCCAGTTGTGGCGGGTGTTGTAATTAGCGTTTTTGAATAATGGTCTGAAGAGGATGGTTTCACATTTTTGTGTATTAATTTTTAGTTTCCAGGTGCGGAAGTATGTGTTAATTTTTTTTTCGAATAGGTCTTGGAGTTCTTGTTGTATTGTAGTGGGTTTGGGGTCTTCGTAATAAACTATCAAATCGTCTGCGAAGGCTAGGCCTTTTCTATTACTGTATCTGTGGTTGAGATTGAAGAGATAAAGTAGTGCTGTTGTATAGAGACTGAAGTGGAGTCGGGAATAGACTAGGCTTCGCTGTAGGCCGTTTTTAATTATGACGGTTTTAAAAGCTCTTGTTAACCCGTCTGCTATAATAAATTTCCTGTCTTTCGTCATGCTCCAAATAATCTTTATTAGGGGTTGCGGGAAGTCAAATTTATTTAGTTTGTATAGGAGACCGTCAAGCCAAATTGTGTCGAACGCTTTCTCGAGGTCTATTACACAAGCTTCTACGCGCAGAATCTCTGCATCAGAAGATGTTAGTAGACTAAGTCGAATACGAGAAAGGATTTCGGCGTACATATTATCATCTTTTTGTCTCATAATAATTATTAATTCGTCGTATGTAAATAACCCCCATAAATTGAAAGCATTTATTCCTCCTATACATTTATTCATTTGCTCTTGGCTCATTTCTACGAATGGAAAACGTTCGTGAATAGGCGGAAGTTGAAGCAAGTCACCAAAAACAACGACATTTATTTTCCCAAAAAACCCGTCATCGGAGTCTGACGTGTCAAATATTTCTGTCAAGCGTAAATGAACGTATATGAACACAACATTTGATACCGTTGATATTTCGTCAATAATACTTAAATCAACGTTTGTTAACGTCACGTCTTGTTCCATGAAACTAAGTTTTCAATAATAAAACTTTTTCCAGTGCTACTAGGATCACTTAAGAACACCATTCCCACTGTCCGCCGGCACGCCTCTCAGGGGCTGCAGAGGGCTGTAGTACGGGCTTAGCGACCCCGAGTTACCCGATGCGCTGGCTAACCAGTGCCGGGTGTTGTGGGGCATCATACATGAGAGAGGCTGCGTCCTCGAACATCCGACCAGTGATATTTTGACTGGTACCACGGGAGCCGGACTGCCCACGGCAATTGCCAACCGCAGAACCAGCAATTGCTACTCTGCAGTCCTTCACAATGGAAGCAGCTCAGATAATATCTGAGAGCGTCGAACAGAAGGATTCGGTTCACGAACCATCTGAGCGAGAGAACGCGCCAATTGGCGCCCCTCTCCCAGACATCGTGTCTCCGATCCTTTTGGCATCGTCCCTGGACTCCGTGGCAAAATCGATTTGCCATGATAGTCCAGGTGCACTAGACAGGATGACCGCTGGCGATTTTATCGCAACGGTCACGGCTGTCCTCAGGTCGTTAGGGGAAGTTCCCCGTCGCCTGAGAACACCAGCCGCTCTCGCGGTAACCACCATTCAGCAAACAACGTTTGCTGACGTGGTCCGCAGGCAGCGATCATCCTCGGCAATGCCAAAGCCGAGCCGCCGGTCTTCACGACAGGCTGTAGCGCAGGCCAAGAAGCCTTCTCGCGCGGAGTCTCGGGAGTCGAATGACACCCGGGTCCTGCGAAGGAAGGTCCTCAGCGCGTGCGTAAACTCCTTTAAGCGGACTAAGGACGTAGATCGTCGCATAGTCTACAACAAATTCGTGAAATCGATCACGAACTTGAAGGAGTTTATAGGTAAGATGACCCCGCAGCAACTTAAATCGTTGCCTAAGGATCGTTCTTACCTGCTCGGTATCGGGATAATTCCCGAAGAGGAGATTCGGCGAAGCTGGTATGTGGATACCACAGTGGCTGATGCTCTTGAGCTTCAGTCACGCCGTCGAGCCGGTTCCGAACGGAAATTATCCGCCGGAGAGGCCGCGGCTACCACCTCCGCTAAATCAAGTGAGGGGGGCGAGGATGAATCTGGCGACTGGACCGTCGTTGCGGGGAAGAAATCTCCCCCGCGGCGGCCAGAGATCGCCATGATCCCCTCGTCGTCCGGTCCGGTCGCGGCGGTCAAGAAGACCCCGCCTACCGACATACCTTCGACCTCTAAGGGGGCTACCAAGAAGGTACCCCCGAAGGGATCGAAGGTCCCTGAACGTGCGCAGAAGACCCGCGCACCCGTCACCAACCCTGATCTCGGGAAAAAGAACAGGGAAAAGGAGTTGGCAAACCAGCCCGAGATGCTAAAATGCACTCTCGAAAAGCCGGTTTGTCTCCGAGTCCTAGCGTAGGTGTATTTCACATTACACTCCTGCGGGAACCGTGCGTTCTTTTGTTAACTTCCCAACAATCAGTTCTTAGCCGTTATCCTGTGGCAAGTGCGTCGCGTAAAGGATTAAAAAGCTTAAGAATTTATCGGAGACATTCTGCGGTTAGTGTTTAGTGTGGATTGTGACTGTGTTTTTCGTGTCTTGTGGACACTACGGACGGGATAATTTCGGTGCATGTGTACTCGTGCGGATATTTCGTTTCGACGCATAGAAAAGGGCATTCACCCTCCTGACTCGAAAATCCCATAGAGCTAGTTTCGATACGCTCTTGCGGATTAAGCGAGTGATTAGGTTGAATGCCAAGATACATCGTTTTAAAATACTTTCTCATCTCCAGCACCCGAGGTAAGCCCACAAATTTCTTATAGGTACAGTCCTATTTACGGTAATCGACATGCATCGATCGGCGGTGATCAGCTGAGCGTATGCTGAAAACATACGCCGATGAAAGTCGGATTGCTAATTTTAGGGGCAAAAACATCAAATTTGTAAATGTTAGTAACTAATTAACGAAGCCCTAAACGCAATTTTTTCTCTCTTGATTTTCGACTTATTTTCGACCAAAGAACACGTCCTTAAAGTATTGCCCACTAGTAGGTTTACACCCTGTATAAGAAACTAATACCAACTTAATAGAGTGCCAACTAACTTGCAAAAATCATTATCCTCTAAATCCATTACGAGTGAATTTCAAAACAAGAAAAGCTCAATCTGAATATAATAAAAATCCAATTAATGCGTATCAGAAAGTATTATCTCGTAAGATAAGAAAGTGTTCTCCTCCTCCTAAACTGCTCCTCTGCGAGTATGAAGGCCGAAAAGAGCCTCTGTTGAGCCACCGTCCGCATCATCCAAAATGTGACAAATGTCCAACAGGTGACAAAATTAATGAAAATTTTCGTAGGAGGATTCAGTTGTGTTCAGAGCAGGACGGTGGACATTTTGAACACGTGCTCTAAGTGATTTGAATGTGGACACTGCGGACGGGACAATCGCGATGCATGTGCTTGTGCGTGAAGGTGTATATTATTTCTGAGCACTATGGCCGGGACAATCATCTTGCATGACTACTCGTGTGGATATTTCATTTCAGTGCATAGAAATAGGCATTCACCCTCCTAATTCCTTGAAAATCGCATAGAGCGAGTTTCGATGTGCTCTTGCGGATTGAACGAGTAAGCAGGGTGAATGCCAGGATACATCGTTTTAAAATAATTTCCCATCTCCAGCACCCAAAGTAAGCCCTCAAATTTCTTATAGCTACGGTCCTACTTACGGTTATGACATGCATCTGTTACGTATACAGCCCTGTGTACGTATACGGTCCTGCACGTTTACAGAATGTTCGTTGCTAGTCACGTACGCATCCCTCGCGTAGGTGTGTCACGGGGCGAGGCTAGCGTGGAAGCTTCTAGAATATGCCCAAGTATGCTCATTCCCACCCCGGGAAAGGGCCTGATTTGGATATAAAAGGCCGCTACACCTTAGACCTTCGGATTAGTTTGCAT
>NW_017138258.1:0-372 GCF_001652005.2 Ceratina calcarata | reverse complement strand
AAATTTCGTGTCCATTTATCAGGATTACAACTTCTTTTCTTCCCAGTCAATGTGTTTGTTGGCAAATTTGCACTGTTGCAATCAGATGAATCCGAGGAAAACGATAAACGTCTTTTTGAACCAGACTTTCTGTTGATAAATCGTATTGAAGAACCATCACTGTTTTCCTCATCCATGTTGTTATTAGTCTCACTCATCTTGATTATAACAGTATAATATTTATTTCTTTAAAAACAATCTGGGAGTAATGATGAAAAGATCAAGAAAATATGTAGTCCGTGTAATATTGGTGAAGTATGTAATAACTAATAATAATTCAGCGTGCGAGATCACTGTTATACAAACTGCCGTTTGCGTTGCGCTTCTTTTTTT
>NW_017138257.1:0-372 GCF_001652005.2 Ceratina calcarata | reverse complement strand
AACCGCAATCTTATTCTTATTAGATCGGTGACTTGTTTCGCAATTAACTGTTTAATTCGGTACACGCGTTTACAATATGGATGGGAACAGATCGACTTACTGACTGTTGGCTCCTGACATTCGTACATACAACGCAGTCCTACTTCGTGGTGGCCACGTACGCTCTCGCACTTTTCTGCACTCACAATTTATGACTCGAGATACTACAATGAATCTTTAACATTGGCAGTCGTCTATGATATGGTAGAATACTGATTGTTCTAAATGGAATTCGTTCTCACTATCAACGCGGTCTCGTTTCTTTGGAGTCACAATTTGGAGTGATCCGTCGGTTACAGGATCGATCGTCGATCCTCTGGTTACGTAACCGGC
>NW_017138256.1:0-372 GCF_001652005.2 Ceratina calcarata | reverse complement strand
CACAAAGCAGGTCGGGAATCGTTTTGGCTAGCTCACTTCTCACGTGGTTACGTCTGACTCGAAAGTATAAACAGTATTAAATCCGGCACAAATGAAGACTATGAACAATGTTCTACGATTATAATTTCTAGAAGTATTATTTGATACAAAAATGTTCTATGGTACACCTCCTACTGGACGTGTACCGCTTCATGTTTTAGAAAAATGTGTATTCGCTAGGTTAGAATATTTAGAATTATTGCACGAAGGTAGAGCAAGTGAATTTAATGGCAATTTTGAATATCTATTAGAAAATTCATTGTACGATAAAGTTGGACATTTTGTATTGAGGTGCATAAATGTTATAAAAATAACATTAATACCTTTGTATAT
>NW_017138255.1:0-372 GCF_001652005.2 Ceratina calcarata | reverse complement strand
ATATTACATGACGTACTAAAAATTTATTTAAAACCGCGAATTCATTGAATTTTTATTGCAAACTTTATCAGTTGATAGAGAAAGTAAAACCAAACAAAATCGCTTTTGATTCACCTCGATATCTCAATTCGTTCCAGAGATATAGTCTTCCGAAGTTTAGGCGCAGCGTTTAGCACAGTGACCCAGTTATTTGCCTGAGAAAAAACGCGTATCAGCTGAGCGTCTAGACCGGTCGGTCAACGTGCGAGAAGGACGACACTAGTGTGCAGATATTCGAAATAACGAGTACAGTCGAAATCGAAGCTCGGACTCGGAAGTCAGTTTAAAATGTGAAATCCAGATTGAGATTCTTTTAATGATACATAATATTAT
>NW_017138254.1:0-372 GCF_001652005.2 Ceratina calcarata | reverse complement strand
ATAATCGATCCGGATTTATTGTCGATAATCTTGCTCAGAAGCCTCCCCGAGTCTTACGAGAATTTCAGGTGCGCGATGACGTCACGCGACGATCTCCCGAACACGGAAATTCTACGCATTAAAATCGGTGAAGAAAGCGACACTCGAAAGGACGCATCTCGAAACGAAAGATAGAACGCGTTGGCAATTGGAAAGCCGGAACATCGTAAATCACAGAAGAACTCATCAACGAAATCCAATTCGAGCCAAGACACGACGAGGGACGCGAAGATGAAATGTTACAACTGTGGTACGATTGGACACCGATCCAAAAATTGCACGAAGCCGAGAAAATCAAAGCAACGTCAAGGCGACAATGCAGAAAACGTGTCC
>NW_017138253.1:0-372 GCF_001652005.2 Ceratina calcarata | reverse complement strand
AGAATAACACTGCTAAAAACAGCAAAAACAAAATAGTACAATTGACAATAATATAAAAAAGAGAAGAACACACACTACGCACAAGAAGCGACACATTGACGATTAAGACAGGGACACGGTAGCAAACCTATCAATATCACTCTCCATTTCCGAGAAATTAACCCGCTTTTAAAACCCCACGCACGAGCACAGACAATTCCACTGTCACATTCTTCTGAACCCACCGCCCCCCCCCCCAAAATAAAAAACCGAAACCCAAATAGAATACAGTAAGAAGACGTTAAAAAGTACGAAATAACATAGGGAAGCTATAGGAATGTGTTAGAAATTCGCATTTTTAACTTGAGAATTAAAGTTCAGAAACGTATGAGT
>NW_017138252.1:0-372 GCF_001652005.2 Ceratina calcarata | reverse complement strand
GAATATTTCTATCCAAAGATTTTTAGTATGCTATATTTAAAAAACGAATTATAATAAGGCCATGTAAATATATCTATAATTATATTCATTACATATGTACATATGTACAAATTTTTAACCCTCTTAAATTTCGTTCATAAGATATTATAATGATTAACATTTAATTACAACAAAGTGCAAACTTCTGTATCTCTTATATAATTACATACAATTTATTTAAACAAATATTATTCATAAACTAAACGATAATGCGACTTCCAATTCGTATTGTTTTATAAAGCCTTGATTTAATTATATCAGAAATAGGTGAAAGTATAAGAGAAGATCGCATTTCTTAACTTTCTTATCTGGATTTGTAATTAACATTTGAAT
>NW_017138251.1:0-372 GCF_001652005.2 Ceratina calcarata | reverse complement strand
TAAATGGCTCAAATATTCAATTGGAATATGTTCCAATAAATCCAAATCCCGCAAGAACTTAAGATAAACTGGGCCGTTCAACCTGAAGGATATACTGCCCAACGATTTGACCACAGCAAATTCTGACCCACAGATTTACCAACCCCTATGCCCCGTGTTCACGTAAAGCAACAGATTCACAGCGTCCCAGACGCGGTGAGAATTGTGGGCGTTCAAGTACCCTTCCCTCGTGAAGAGTGCTTTGTCCGTCCACAATACGCACGATAACAACAAATACTTAACCCGTTGGTTGTAATTCTGCAGTAACACATTGTGCACTCATAGAGATAATATAAATAGAGAAGGGGAGCCAGGCCAAAACCTATCGCTCCT
>NW_017138250.1:0-372 GCF_001652005.2 Ceratina calcarata | reverse complement strand
GGCCTGTAAGGCCATGCAAAAAAAAATTGAAGAAAATTGCTATACGTCAGAATCTCGAAGAAAAAAAAGGGACATAATTTTTAACTTATTTATTAGGGTCAACAAAAATTTGAAACATCTCTTTTTGTAGTTTGGAGATCTAACTAAGTCTTATGCATAAATAAAGTTTCATAAAAATTGATGAAAGTATAAAAAAGTTAGACGCATCGAAACATATAGAAATTCTTCAATTCATCTTACGATCAGTTCTAGGTCGAAAATCGTAAAAAACTGTGATATTTTCTAATCGCTTTTAGCTCATAGCAACATCAACTAATTTTTATGATACTTTATACGTGCATATAATTTACTTACATGTACAAACGGATTGTT
>NW_017138249.1:0-372 GCF_001652005.2 Ceratina calcarata | reverse complement strand
ATTAATTATTGGTAAAATTTACTCGTTTCGATTAGAGCGTCTTTCGAAATAAAATGAAATAAATTTGAAAAATCCTATCAAGGAACCGTGTAAGAATACATCATAATTGTTGTTTTATTTTTACCTGTTACAGTCTTTACTTTCATTATTCGTCTCCCTCACCGACTGGTGAAAACAACATAAATGAAGAATCCGGTAAGTCGCATGCTTTTAAGTTCCTCCTCAATCATGCCGCAGAACGAAAGGTTCTCAACGCCACGGGTGACTGGTTGTATTTTATAGTTATTGGATGAGCATAGTGATCTCGTGTACTTATAATATCGTTATAAATGCTCGGGAAGAGTAACCATTTTCTATTGTTGTGTGATATTT
>NW_017138248.1:5163-6380 GCF_001652005.2 Ceratina calcarata | reverse complement strand
GAATTCTGTACAAAACAACTGTCTATTATCGTACCAATATTATATCCTTTGCATAAGTAAACAAGTATTAGTATTTCTCTTACCCCTTTGCTCGAAACAGCTCAAAACCTGTCACTTGACTTAGGATTTTTAACGAATGTGTCACTACAAGTGCTACTACGAAAGTGAGAATAACAAGTAGTCCGTAATACGGTACGTAAACGACTGTATCAAATTTGAGTGTTTGACGTTCGAATTTACACAAACGTTTTGTGTGAATGTATACGAAATTACATGTTTACAATGATTATTCAGTTAAACGTCGTATTTATCATTACCATTTCTTGACGTACTAATACGAATTACTGAAACCTATTGACCACTTTGAATCTAAGTACAATCATAAGAACATTATCACAGGAACGCTAATTATTCATTGCACATTGTTTGGAGATTTAGCCTAAACAAAATTTAACTGGTACCAGAAAAGAGGGAAGCAGATTTAAACAGAATAAAAGTATGAATCCTTTTATACAAAATGGTTTATTCAACCGCCGACACTGCCGGCGATTGCTTTGTGTTGATATACAAAATTGAAATAATACTGGTTGGCTCGATTGCGACAGCTGAGCGATTATTGTCTGTTCCTGTAAGCAAACAGAACAACGAACGCTTCGATTAATTTAAATTAACGACTGAATAACAGCCGCGGACTGTGAAGAGTTATGCGAAAGAGAATGCTCTTTTCTTCGTCGCCTTTATTTTTCCGCAGTGAATTTCGGTAAGCCGAAACAGTGCTCGCGTTACACCGCTTGCAATTGCACGCACAGCTACTATGGCTGTACGCGGAAGTTCGGGTCGTAAATCCGAACATCTACTGGCATGCACAAGCTCAGTACGCTTGCAAGCTACACTTTTTCCTGGTGCACCTTCACCAGGGAGATCTGAAGCGCGTATTATTCGCGGAACTCTGCAGTATCGGGTGAAGATCCAATACCCATTGCAGGCCCTTGACGAATGCACCGATCCCTCCACCGGCGGTCGACCAACAATTGGCCACTGACCCGGAGCGTAATCCACTGGCAAGATACGACCTCCTGTTCATATCTCGTTCCCTGCAAATGAAATCAGTGCGGGGGCAACGTAATGACGAATCGAAAGGAATATCTTTCGATTCGCTTGCAGAAATTGAAAGGGTTGCGAGGAACTGTATGACAGTCTATGCCTCGTCCTTTCCT
>NW_017138248.1:1774-3685 GCF_001652005.2 Ceratina calcarata | reverse complement strand
CGTTTCGGTTTTCGAGCTATACTCTAAGACCGCGTATGCAAAATGCTCTGTATCTCCGTTCCGGTTGGTTTTTCAGCGTTCAATGCATAAGGACCACTTTAGTCCAGAAAATTCTAAGCTATCCAATGGGCCAGGTCCGGTGCCTGTACTCCTTCTGGTTTTCGAGATATACTCTAGGACTGCGTGTGCAAAATGCCCTTTATCTCCGTTCCTGTTGGTTTTCCGGCGTCTGATGCTCAAGGATCGTTTTGGTCTGCAGAATTGTGAGCCGTCCAGTGGATCAGGGCCAGTGCCCGTGCTATTGTTAGTTTCCGAGCCACCCTCTGGTACCTCGTATGTAAAATGCTCTGTATCTCCGTTGCGGTTGGTTTTTCAGCGTTCAATGCATAAGAACCACTTTAGTTCAGAAAATCCTAAGCTATCGAACGGGCCGGGACCGGTGCCTGTACTCCTATCGGGTTGTGGTGGGGTTCCTCGGCTTCCCTGGATTTGTGCTGCTCGTTGGAGGGGTGTACCTGCTATCGGGTTTTGGTTTTTTGCAAGTGTGGGGTGTAGTGTAGGTTCTCAGGGTTATGTCCTCGCTGGTTGTTCACTGATTGTTAGTTTTGTGTTGGTTCGTCTATTCTTGGATTTTATGAGTGTTCCAGTCAGGTCGAGGTATATTCCGTGTTCTAATGTTTGTTTTGATTGCCAATTGTTTTGATGCTTTGGGTTTGTATTTTCATGCAGACTGGTAAATCGTTTTTGTTATGCTTGCTTATTCCTAGCTTCGAGTTATGTACGTTGACTAAGTGGCTGTGAGTTTCTGGTTTCTGTCGGTGTGAAGTGTCGCAGACTCATTTGTTTGTCGATGGCGCCAGGCTTCTCTGTTCTCTGTTGGGTGTGAGGCATCATAGGTCTCCGAATTTGGTGTCTCGGGGTGGATGGGTGGTCTGCAGCTGTGATTTTGGTTTTGTAGGCTCTTTTCGCCGGTTCCTTTTTCCGTTCTTGTTTATCCCAGGGTTCACGTGTCGGTCTTCCGTGGGTATATGCGGGTCTGGGGTGTGTTTTTACATTTTGGTGGGACTGGCGGTGGGCGTGGGTAGTCGTGGTGATTAGGGTGGGTCTTCCTTTCTTCGCGATTCATGGTTTGGTGGGTCTGGGTGTTATATACATGCGTTTGGGCTCTTTATATTTTACTTGGTCCTTCCGATCTTCTTGTCGTTCGTCCATTCGTCCGTGTTTCATTGCTATTTTGGAGAATGCAGTATCAGGGTAATGAGGCTTCTGCTTTGGTGAGTATGTTGTTTTTGTCTTTGTCGTGTGGTGTGTTATTGGTGTTTTGTTTGTTCCTAGAGGATCCACGATACCGTGTTAGGTGTGGGGGTCGGCGAGGTGTCTACCGGTCGGGTATTGATCGCTCCCGAGGGTTTCCCGCCCCGGGCTCTGAGCGATTCCGAATTTAAGGAGATCACTAGGCGCATTAAGCAGGAGGACGAGAAGGTGCTTGCTGAGGCAATTCGCTTTTACCGTCATGAGACTGGCATTTTGTTGGATCCGGCCGAGCGTTTGCCTCCGTTGTTTCGTCGGAGTGAGAGAGGGTGTTTGGTCGTGGAGCGGCTGAGCGTCGCCGTCGAGGCCTGGTTACGGAGGAGGCTGTCGTCGGGGGATCATCACTGTGCATGTAGATTGACAATGTTTTGTGAGATGTACTGGAAATTAGAGACCGGGTAGCAGGCCTTGCTTTGCCCTCGTGCCGAATTCAGGCGGGTGCTGGTACCAGGGGAGACCACTCCATGGTTTTTCCGCCGCTGGGCCGCCTTATATAGACGATTCAGCGACCGTGGTCGCGGTCGAGGCTGGATTGTTGGTACGGTCCGCTGTTTTCCCGGAATAAAGGGAATTTTGTAATTGTGTCAATTCTTTTTTGTT
>NW_017138248.1:0-1041 GCF_001652005.2 Ceratina calcarata | reverse complement strand
TGTCAGGTAACCCTGCACCTTCTGCTGCAGCTCATCACTCACCGGGTCTCAGCCCGGTCGACCAGAGAAGTTGGTGACGCGTAGCGCTGAGACTTGAGGTCCTACAGAGGCCTCCACTCTTACAAAGTGCAACGAGGAGGTGAGCAATTGCAGCAGAACACCGTTTGTTGAGCAATCAACATTTACGGTTCCGGTCTCTATTCGGCGTAATTCGAAAGACCGAAGCGAAGTGCGGAATTCTTTGTCTTTTCGCAGCGATCGTGATATTCGGCGCCCGGACCGAAGCAGCAGGCGCCGTCGATAGGCTGTAGGACAAACGGAGGACACGAGGACGGCCCGCCGGACGCGGAAAATTCCCGGCTATCCCGGTTCCTACCTGGTCCTCGAGGGAAGACAAATTTCTTTATAAATAAACCAGGTTTCTGTTTTGTTTAATTGCTGGTTCTGTTTCTTTCGAACACATGTTCTCCCGGCCGAACCCCGTTAGGGCCGCCTATCCCTAACAATGGACTTCCTTTCCTTTGTATGATGTGTCGGGTTTGGGTTACTGAGGGTTTATTTCGGGTGCTTGTCTTACTTTTATTTCTCGAGGGTTCGTGTTGAGGTTGATCCTACCTATTCGGGTTGTTGAGCGTCGTGAGGTTCGTTCGAGGTGCGATTCAGTTGGAACTCTGTCTCGGTGTTTTCGACTTGTGTGTGTTGCGTGTAGGGGTTGGTGTGAAATTTTTGCCTGGTTCGGTTTTCGAGGTGTCTGTGCGTCTCTTTTGGTTGGGGTGTGGTACCTTTGGTTGGTAGTGGTTTTGGAGGGGTATAAATGATTGTTTGGCATGTATTCCATATGTATTGATTATATTTCGGTTTTTTGTTTACATTTCTAACGTTATTGGTGTTTGCTAGGTTTCCGGGCTCCGCGTCCTTTTTTGTGGGTTGCTTTGGTGCTGGCTGGTTGGTGGTTGTTTGTTTTACCAGAGAGCATGAGTTCCAGCTCGCGTTCAATCTCGTTCTGGTGTGGGTTGCTCGGTCCTGGGGTGTCAGTCCATG
>NW_017138247.1:17786-18395 GCF_001652005.2 Ceratina calcarata | reverse complement strand
CCGAGGGACAAATTATGAGAACCCTGGCCCTGACTGCCTTTGCCAACCAGAGCCTATGCTGTGCAGCTTTGATTTAAACCATATAAAAGATATTGTACCTGTAAACTTTCAACATTAAATACTCGCACGTATGATTGTAATGAGCGTAAGTCTACAAACATTAATGGATAAATAAAAATAAAAAAATATACGAGAAAACAAGACCAATCGCAACGCTAAAATATAACGATTTAATGGATTTTTTACACTACATATGCACTTACCGGCATACCATAATTATTTTAAATATCTCCCGCAAACGCAAACTGAAGAATAGTGAATAATAAATTGCATAATATTATTAATTTTAATGTAACATTCTTCTAATACTGAATAAAAGTTGAATATTTCTTAATTTTATAACAAAATTGTATATATTTCTTTTTATTTCAAAGGAAATTTTTCTCCATGAACTTACGCCTCTTTAAGAATTTAAAAAGTTTGTTCATTGCTTTTAAAAGCGGCTTAAGCCCATTTATAATCATTGAAAACATATTACTTTTTAAAAAATGCTTATTATGCTAATTGGGATGGTAAAT
Source organism: Ceratina calcarata (assembly GCF_001652005.2). NCBI lineage: Eukaryota > Metazoa > Arthropoda > Insecta > Hymenoptera > Apidae > Ceratina > Ceratina calcarata. The sequence goes on along the minus strand of NW_017138247.1, from coordinate 17,817 downwards.
TATACTCTCTAGGAAACACTACGATATTATC
>NW_017138247.1:10140-17483 GCF_001652005.2 Ceratina calcarata | reverse complement strand
AATACATTAAATATCAAGTAATACATTTCTGTGTTAATAACAGTAATAAATGTAGTAAATATCAAGTAATACTTTACTGTCTAAAAATTTTTCAGCACAGTAATAAATTCAGGAAATATATAATACATTCAGAAAATGTATAATACATTCAGAAAATATATAATACATTCAGAAAATATGTATTACATTCAGAAAATATATAATAAATTCTGAAAACATGTAATAAATGCAGAAAACATGAAATAAATTAAGAAAATATATAATTAAAAAATTATGTAATAAACACAAGAAATATGTAACGAAGACAGAGATCAAAGCATGATTGCAAGATCCAGATGTGGGAATGAGGAATTGAATAATAAGTATTGGATTAAGGAAAATGAAAAGGTATGTAGACTATATACTGTAAAGAGATGGAAAGAGAAAACAAAGAAGAGGAATACTGAAAGGAGACAAAGATGGCACAAAGTGGATGTGAAAAAAACATTGTCAATAACAGTGATAAATTCAGAAAATATCATACAATATATTACCGTTTAATAATTTTCAATAACAGCAATAAATACAGTAAACATCAAGTAATACTTTGCTATTTAAAATTTTTCAATAATAGTAATAAATTCAGGAAATGTAATAAATTCAGAAAACATTAAGTAATACATTTCTGATTAAAAATGATCAATAATGGTAATAAATTGAGTAAATATGAAACAAAACATTTCTATTTACAAATCATCAGTAATAGTAATAAATACAAAAAATAAATTCAGAACATATGTAAGAAATTCAGAAAATATGAAATAATTCATTTTTAATTTCAAACGTACAGTAACATACACCCTCATCCAAAAATATAAGGACGTCTCATATCATCGCATACAAAATTTAACTATTAACACAAATTAAGTGAATTTTACTAGTTGTATGACTTTATCTTAACAGGATGGCTATACGTACTTGCTGTTTATGTCATTAGGTCATCACTTTATCACACTTTATTTATTATAACCATGGGCTATGGTTACTTGCAGTGCGTTTACTTTGATATAAATACTTTCTTGGATGAATTCTTTGAACACATAACAACTTTAAGGTTTATGACTGGGTTTTTATTCATGTTGGCTTATTTGTTTACTTTTTTAAGTAATATAATGTTTTAGATTATGAAAGTTTGACTCTGTTTATTATATGTACCTTGCAGATTTTATACAGTTATGAAAAATAGACTATATAAAAGTAATAATTGTAATATTTAAAACAATTCAGAATATCAAAAGCTGAATGAATGTTTCAATGTAGAACATGACCAAACAAATGTTTATGTAAAACACAGCCTAAGTGTTTTATTTTACACAGTCTAATTATATGTAATTGGCGAGAATTTCTAATTCGTAAAGATTTCTATTGTTTCTCAATAATTCTTCAGGTTTGTGCCTTAATACTTTTAGATTCGGGTGTAGTTCAACAAGCCTAACCTTTATTCATACCATAACCACATTTCGTGCGTCAACATAATAACGTTGCTCAGAATGTATTATGTGTTTTGAGTTTGTTTATTACAATATATAATCTATAGGTTGAGGTTGTTTATTACAATATATATTCTATAAATGATCGTATACAAATTAATGAAACTAACCAAATCGTGCACTGCAGACTCTGTTGTATATTCCTCACAATTGTTGAGAGTTTGTCAACAGTATTGAATACGTGCTGCATCCTTTCTTCTTTCGTCATTATATTACTGTTCCGCAAATAGTTAGTTAACAAAGTAAGGTTAAAAAATACTTTTTTTTACGATGCACGGTACACGTAAACGCGGGAATGCGTCAGTGACACTGACTCAGCGTTGACATGGGAGTGCTCTCAGTGCAGTGATATAAAATTTGCGGAATTTCGATCGCCGCGCGTACGGTGAGGAAAAGTGGAACTAAAAGTCTTGATGTAAGGTTTTGCGGATTTTTCCGCCCATAGCGTAGACCCAGTCTAGCATGCTGTTATGTCTTAGCTTTAAAGTTTGAACCTAGCCGCGCGCGTAATTTGAACGACGTACCACTACACGCGTAATTTTTCCGTATACGTGTATCAGGTAGACGGCAAGACCCAAACTGCAAACCTGCCCTTTAAATGCTCGTGTCTCGAGGATCCTTCAATGACCAGCAAACGCTTTCGCCTCAGCTCCTTCGTTTTCGCGTAAAGGGCTGCAAACGAGTCACGCTCAGCGATTGCACGTGCATATATAATTTTTTTTTAACAGCCATAAACATTTCAATGAATTTAACGAGATAACTGTATGTACTTTATATAATAACAATAATGAAAGTTGAATAATTAGTATGAAAAAATAATCTTATATAATAAATTTTATTAATAATTNCACGGATACAGTGCGATAGTGTGCGTAAGTGGAGGGGCAGATTCTCGGTGGCTCCCGTCCTCAACCTGGCCACACTGCTCCGCACTCCGCTGTGTGAATTTGCAGCTTTGAGTTGGTGCTCGTTTGCTCGAATGAGTCTGTCAAGTCAAGTCTGTCCGCACCGGCGATTTGAGTAAATGCTCAAGATGATGTCTTAAAAATGAGAAACGATTCTGAATACCGGCGGCTATAGATGCTGATTTCTTAAAGTCTTCAATTTGCCACCATGGCTAGTTAGTTTTGTACAGTTTAGAGTTCTTGTTATACGATACGAATTTTGTTAAAAGGAATGAAACGCATCGATTCTTTTTTTTTGTTGAAAAGAAATCGGTGACGAGAGTGCATCGTTTGATGGAATAGAATGTTGAAATCGATTCGGGTCGGTAGGAGAGAAGTATCGATTCATGAATAAAGACGGAAACGGTAGTACGTACGTAGCTGCGTTTCTGCAGTGGCTCTTGTAAGATGCGTTGAAATGCGTGACGTAGCGATGGATGCGAATGAGAAGGGAAAACACTTTATACACCGAATGGTTGTACAGCGATCAACGAGTGGCCAAGTGAGTGAGTGGCTCGTGAGACGAGTGTGAAGATCCTGCGGATCGTGTATGACTGTAATCTGTGTGGATCCAGTCGTTTCTAACCTTTCTGACAGAAGCGTATACCAGTGTTTGATCTCTTGATTATCACTGTCTACTCGTCGAGTTGCGCCGATACGTGAATAACGCCTCGTTACCCTTCGTCGAACGCTAAACGTTGAAATTCATATATACAAAATGGTACGTATCGTTATAGTTTGCAAACGAAGCATTAGCATATTCCTTGAGATCGAACGACTCCTGAACTTTTTTGAGAAATTATAAGAATCGGTTTATTGAACGATGTGAAAGATATTTGAGAACTCGTTAAAAATAACGAGCAAAAGGGTGAAACTCGTGTCGTACAGACCGTTTTCTGAAGAGTCGTTCGCTTTTAAGAAAGTGTCGAAACTTTTGTAAGATCCCGTATGTTTATAAATTACGTTTGACCGAAGTGAAAATCCTGACATCGTGATAGTAACGTTCTCGTGTCTTTTTACATGTTTCTACGTTCAGGAAACGGATAAATCTACGGATTTGGACTTTGTTTACGATGATGCGGATAACTATACCAATGAAATTGCTGAATTGTACAGCTACTCGGAGCAATCTGAATTACAAGTTAATCTTAATGTGAGTATAGGCGTGTCTGTATAACTTTGTCGTGGACTAACGACGTGTATGTGTTCGCATCTAGGCGTTTGAAGAACAAATGGAACTGTATAAACTGATACCTTGGTGGCAAAACATCTCCGAGACTCAACAGAAGTCTGCGATTTATAAGCTGTTGGATCAATTAGAGGTTTCTAATAAACTATTGAGAATGAAGGCGGCAAGGTGCTTCTTGTATTTGGCTCAAGGATGTTGGGCCGAAGTACAATCTGACGTAGAACAGCAAGAGTGGACCAGAAAAAATGTTATGTTGTTGTATGAAGCTGGAGTGTTTTCAGCATTTGTTGAACTACTCAATATTGAAATTATGTACGTTCATGTTCGTGACACGACCGAATTTGACATGTTCACGCTTTTTCATTCGCTTGGGTCCTCGCGTTTTCAGGAATAGTAAACGAGCTGCTTCTGCGATGAGAAAAATCTCGGTTAGTCTTGATGATTCTACAGACTTGAGAGTAATTTTGTCCGTCTTGTACATTATGACAGAAGTGATGAGAGAAGAAATGAAGAGTTTGGACAACAGTATTTATAAGGACAACGTTGAATCTTTTAAGGAAGATTTGATACATCCGTATGGTGGGGACTTACTTATAGTTAAACTCCTTGGTATGGTCACGTTCTTTTGTAGCGGTGCAGCTCCTCACTTTCCAATGAAGAAAGTTCTTTTACTTTTGTGGAAGTTGATCTTGGTGTCTCTGGGAGGTATTGATACTCTGAGAGAATTGAAAAAGCAGTACCGTGAAGAAGCTGGTCTTGAGACGATACAGGAGGATACTTTAGAGGTTGCTAAGACGATGAGACCTAGTTCACCTCCGGTCAGTGCGACGGATTTGATAGAAACGCAGAATCAGAAGAAGTTTCAGAATCATAGATCTTATCGACGAGTATGTTCCGTTTTAGTGTTAAATGTTCTTTCGGATTTCCACGTGGCGCTTGATGATTTATACTTTCAGTTTCTGATGAAACAAAGTTCATTGGATGAACCGGGCTTGGGAATGGAATACGAAGGCGGAGAAATGGGTAACAATAGCACGAACAACGATGGTGAAGGAGAACCTGCTGTGTTTGTGAACAATTCTTCGTGGGGACAATTAGGTACTTATTGTCAGAATGAAAACAATCAGCCTCCACCGAGACCTGATACTCCACAACTCCTGAAAGGGAAAGGTAAAATATTTATTGTTGCATTTCAGACTTTAATCGTTAATGGACTTAGTGAACTAATTGTTCCCACCGATACGCTTTTGATAGGTTTACCGTGGACACCGAAGGTGAGACAAAAGGATGTAGACAGTTTTCTTGAAGCGTCGAGATTAAAATTTGTCGGATATAATCTAGTAGGCGACAGACAAAGTTTGGCAGGTTTGCCACAACCAATACTTGAAGGTGTTGATACACTGAAAAGAGTGAGTTGGGTCAACGGACGCTGTGTTTAAAGACTTGTACGAACGTAGTACATACTTTGATGTTTTCAGCATATGTATATATCATTGGCTGAAGTTCAAATTCAGAAGGAAGAACAAATGCTCAGAAACCCTATAAGCACTCCGAGGTTTCCGATTCGTCAAACACCGACAGAGATTGTTTATCATGCCATATTACCGTTTGTTCCTCAATATATGATTGCGTTGTTAAAAATTTTATTAGCAGCTGCACCGACCAGTAAAACTAAAACCGACAGTACCAATATCATGGCTGATGTCCTGCCGGGACAGATGCCGTGAGTTCGCAGTTTTTTATAGATCGTCTCGTAGATTTAATAATGTTTTGTAACGTTTTTACAGAATGACTGTCTTTCAATCGATGAAGCTCGGTATTGATGTAAACAGACATAAAGAGATTATTGTTAAAGCTGTATCAGCTATACTACTTCTCTTGTTGAAACATTTTAAGCTGAATCACATTTATCAGTTCGAATTCATGTCGCAGCATTTAGTGTTCGCTAACTGCATCCCACTCGTTTTAAAGTTTCTAAATCAGAATATTCTGGCTTACATTGAAACTAAAAACATGCAAGTATTGCCAAGGAACTGAATTACAAATTTTATTCGTTTATAAATTTTTTTATAAAATTTATCTGTCGAACAGCATTCCTCTTTTTGATTTTCCTGTATGCGTTATTGGAGAGCGACCAGATGGACCTATGGAAAATTTTGAAATCGGAGATCACGTACCATACTCGTGGAGAAACGTCTTTTCTTGTATTAATTTATTACGTATTCTTAACAAACTGACGAAATGGAAACACAGTAGAATCATGGTATTTTCGTTGTGTTCAATCGTTCGACTCGTTCGTTTTCTCTTTAATTTATCGTAGATAATTAATCTGACTCATTGTTGCAGATGTTAGTCGTGTTTAAATCGGCACCTATCTTGAAACGTACGTTAAAAGTTAGACATGCAATGATGCAGTTGTATGTTTTAAAATTGTTAAAAATGCAAACGAGGTACTTGGGTCGCCAGTGGCGGAAGACTAACATGAAAACGATCAGTGCGATTTATGCAAAAGTCCGACATCGCTTGAACGACGATTGGGCGTATGGCAATGGTAATATATACCTTGACGAGTACTTTTGAGTGTTTGTATAGAGTAGAATTTACGTGTGCTACAAATTTTACGAGTAATCGTTTTTAATAGATTTAGAAGCCCGACCTTGGGATTTCCAAGTAGACGAATGTGTGCTACGTTCATGCGTTGACCGATTTAATAACTTACGCTACACCAATATTCCCAAAGATAAGGACATGGAGCCTGTCGACAATTCTGTTACATCGGTACTTGGGGTAAACGTAGATTTAAGCGATGAATTTAAACAACATTACGAATTATGGTTACAGCAAGAGGTATTTCAAAGAAGCATTAAATGGGATGAACTACTGGATCCCGCGGCGTGTGAAATTTAAATCTTTAACAAGTGTAAAATAATATACCTATATATAATATATACATTAAAATCGTATTTTCGTCAGTTCATAGACCTGGATCGAATTTTGACGTTTTTATAACTTACATACAATCGTGAAGTGTTCAAAAGAAACATTGCCATATCGATGTATCCGAAACTGAGAGAATTCGTGTTTTGTTTATAATACCCCGAACAGTGAATGGTCCTAATCTGACGAATGTTTAAAAAACACTAGTGACTTTTCAAGAATGGTTTATGAGATCGCGTAATTTTTTACATTTTTGTGTGTGTATTTAATTCGTGCAATGCATATTGCTCGTAGCAATATTTCATTATTACCGTTACAGTTGTAAGTGAACATATACATAATCGCCTTTGCCGTCGCTATAGTCACGAGAATTAGGACAAATTTAATGAAGTATGTTATTCGTATCCTTACTACTCATATTCATATTAACTGAGTTTCTTACACATCGTCTACATTGACATTTATAAAGGAGCCAGTGTTAAGATGTATAATGAATTCATTTAGTTATAACTATTTTCTATGAAACATTTTTGAGCATTTTGTAAATTGAGTACGTTCTCTTCGTTATTAATTCTGACATCGATGCGTGCTCGACCTGTGTGTTTATGTGTAATCGATTTCTTTATGAGAAAGAACGATAGAAGAAGTGAGTTGAACAGCATAATCAGTTGTATATAAATAAATGCATAACGCAAAACTATGAAGCACTCGGTAAAGTGCTTTCCGCTCATGATATTTCATTTG
>NW_017138247.1:0-9506 GCF_001652005.2 Ceratina calcarata | reverse complement strand
GTATTTTCGTCAGTTCATAGACCTGGATCGAATTTTGACGTTTTTATAACTTACATACAATCGTGAAGTGTTCAAAAGAAACATTGCCATATCGATGTATCCGAAACTGAGAGAATTCGTGTTTTGTTTATAATACCCCGAACAGTGAATGGTCCTAATCTGACGAATGTTTAAAAAACACTAGTGACTTTTCAAGAATGGTTTATGAGATCGCGTAATTTTTTACATTTTTGTGTGTGTATTTAATTCGTGCAATGCATATTGCTCGTAGCAATATTTCATTATTACCGTTACAGTTGTAAGTGAACATATACATAATCGCCTTTGCCGTCGCTATAGTCACGAGAATTAGGACAAATTTAATGAAGTATGTTATTCGTATCCTTACTACTCATATTCATATTAACTGAGTTTCTTACACATCGTCTACATTGACATTTATAAAGGAGCCAGTGTTAAGATGTATAATGAATTCATTTAGTTATAACTATTTTCTATGAAACATTTTTGAGCATTTTGTAAATTGAGTACGTTCTCTTCGTTATTAATTCTGACATCGATGCGTGCTCGACCTGTGTGTTTATGTGTAATCGATTTCTTTATGAGAAAGAACGATAGAAGAAGTGAGTTGAACAGCATAATCAGTTGTATATAAATAAATGCATAACGCAAAACTATGAAGCACTCGGTAAAGTGCTTTCCGCTCATGATATTTCATTTGATAAATCTTTAAAATATAGATTGTATTATAAATTACATAGACGGAATAATCCAACTGTCTCTTATTTATTTATTACAATATATATTTAAACATTTTTGTATGCGAGACATCGCATAACTTATGCTATTTTGTTTACCATGCAGGATACTTTATGTGATTGGCGTCATGTTTAAATGTTCGAAAGTAAATAAAATTATCTACATATGTATAATTTGTTACTTTTAAATTTTTAGCAAAATTTTTTCAGCGTTATCTACGATGTTGTATAAAGACATATATGTATATATAAAACATTTTGTGTAGAATTTTACAAATGAAACAGTCACATTTAGTGTTGCAACAAGCATACTACGATCAAGGATATATTACATTATCTGCGCATACTTTACCAACAAAGCTTATTATACTTTTAAATCGTTCAAAAAATATATGAATTCGACTTCTTAACATAAATTAGCGATAAGTGTATAAATTACTTATATATACATATTGTATAAAATTTCTGAAGACTGTACGTATATCGTTGTATAGTATGGAATGCTATGATCACAGATGATAAGTTTTCTTGTAAAAATAGACTTCTATGATTTCTATACTATATGTATATGCACACCGTTCAGTGTTACACGTTGCAAAGATTCAGTTATGGTCTCACCCATTTGTACGAACCGTAATAGGCAAAATTATTTTCCTTCGCCATTTCATCGGCTTCTTTGGGTCCACGGGAACCGTATCTATAAATTGAATATAAATAATTTATACGTCGATGCAGAATATATTCCAACAGCTGTAAGCTATTGCTTCCTATTTCTTACTTGTACGGAAGCGGTTTAATATTTTCTTTCTCTATTTGATGTAACAAGGGCGTGAAAATTCTCCAGGCCTCGCTTAGTTCATCGCTGCGTACGAAATGCATTTGCGAACCGCAAAATACATCCAAGATCAGTCGTTCATACGCGTCAGGAAGTTTCAGATCCTATACAATGAAAGCGTGTCTAAGCGCTTACGAAATCCGCACGTACCGTTAAAGAGCAATGGTCTTGAACTTACCTTGTACCTATAACCGTATGTAAGGTCCAACTCGGTTTCCTCCATGTCGAACGTAATACCGGGTGATTTCGTCATCATTTTAATGTACAACGCTTCGCCGGGCTGCACTCTGATTACCAATTCGTTCCTCTTCGCTTTTCCGTCGAATATATCACCTGGCACGTCTTGATATTGTATTCTAACTTCTGCCTTTCGTTCGTTCAACGCTAATCAGGAACACACCAACGTTTACAGAACAGATCAAAACTTACGTACAAGTTATATATTTTATTCCGCTTTACCTTTTCCACACCTAAGAATGAACGGAACGCCGTCCCATCGCTCGTTATTAATTTTCAAGACAGCAAGCGCAAACGTGGGGGTATTCGAACCAGTGGGCACAGTAGGATCGTCCAAATATCCCAGTCGTGCATCAGGGTCATTCGACTCGGGGTTACCGACGTATTGACCTAATACGACGTTCTCCAGCTCCAGAGGTTTCATGCATTTAAGCACCTTCACCTTCTCGTCTCTTATGTCATCCGGATGACAGGATGCGGGTTTTTCCATCGCGACCAACGATAAGATTTGCAACAGATGATTCTGCATCACGTCTCGAATGATGCCGAATTCATCGAAGTAACCACCTCTTCCTTGCGTGCCAAACGGTTCTTTAAACGTGATTTGAACGGAGGCCACATAGTCCCTGTTCCAAGTTGGACCGAATATGCGATTACCGAATCGCAGGGTCATCAGGTTCTGAACCATCTCCTTACCTAGGTAATGATCGATGCGATAAATCTGCTCTTCCTTGAATAACGATGCCAGATGATCGGACAGATGCTGCGACGTAATAGCATCGCGACCAAATGGCTTTTCTATAATGACCCTGGTCCATCCTCTTAATAAAAAAAGTAAATACAAGTCATTAGTATACGTTTGGAAATGTTTTTAACAGGTGCAACCGCACTTACTTCTCACCCATGCAATTGTTTTTGATATGCACAGTTACGTCTTCGAAAACGCTCGGTGGTAAAGCTAAGTAGAACAATCTATTCGTCATCGGGTAGCCTTGCTCGTATTTCTTCAGCTCGTTGTTCAATGTGACGAATCCTTTCTCCGTATTGTACATGCCGGACACGTAGTGATTCAGTTTCCAGAACTCTTCGTACTTCTTCTCCTCGCCAGACTTTACATTCATATAGGGGTGACATTTTTCACGTAACTGGTTTATCGTCATGCTCGTGCGCGCGTAACCGTAGAACGTTGTCGTCTTCGGTAAAAGATTGTCCCTGAACAACCACCATAGCGTCGGATAGATTTTCTTCTTCGCCAAGTCACCCTGCGTCACAAAAGTAGCTAATTAGAAACTGAGTCTGCAAAGTTCGATCGCAGTTGTACATTTAAACGAGAAAAAGCTTACAGAAGCTCCAAGCGTGACGAACACGTGAGGATAAAGGCTGTCGAAATGGATTCCTTCGAGGTGATCCATTTCCTCCGACTTCAGTGATTGCCTGATGAAGCGCAGGCTCTCTTCGGTCGACGCTTCTGCGGGACAAAAACCATCCCGTGTCTATTCGTGTTGCAGATAATATAATTTAAAAATAGCTTGCAATATCGGGAAGTCCGAATGAAAGAAATTTCATTTTAGTCTTGTCGCGTTTGATATCATGGCCTCTTCATTCAATTATACGGGGTTGAAATCACTTGCACATAAGTATGTCTATTTTTGAGCGAAACTCGTTTGATCTTTTGAACATATTTACAATTAACTCAATCGGAAGAAGTGAATTCGTGAGTAGCGCGAAGCATGATATAAATTGTAAACGAATCCAAGAGATGTAAATTATTTCAAGCTGACAATATGAAGCGCGAGGTTTCAAGGAACAAAGACGTTGGAACCGAAAAATTCAAGGTCATTTCGACGTCGTTTGCGTACTTTGGAATAAAACTTGGAGTAGTTTTTGCTACGAGGTCAAAGTTTCGCAGATAGAAGCTGTATTAGAAAAATTTTAAATTGCGCGATTCCTTTCCTTAGACTTCAGAATCTCTTTTTAAATATTACGTTCCTCGTTTCCTTAGAAATCCTAGCGGATCATTTTTATCTCGAATAAATTGTTTAAATGTAACGGACGAAGCATCATACTGTTCATACGATGAATTATATAATATTATAAGTTAAATAAAACATGCGTAGGGATAGAATGTTGCATTCTAAAACAGGTAAAGAATGTTTCGCATTTCACGGCATTCCATTGTCTGATCGTATCTTCGCCGAAATTGGAGAACATGTTAGAGCAATGGACAATAATGACCCTAATTCTGGCTACATAAAATTAGTGTCGTTAAACAAGAAAATTATGTTGCATGTATGCAACGATAGACGAGTAATCTCAACCGCTTGTTCTTTGAATCGACTTCCACAAATTCTTATGTAACGTCAGGAAATCGACAACATCATTCAACTTTTTATGTAACATAGCGTGAAAACCAGCGATCGTATGGCGGGGATATATGAAATATTCAATTAGCGAATGTCAATTTAACAAGAATAGAATAGATAGAACTACGTAACGAGGACAAAATAGCGACTTGTCAATTTTTAGGAAACAAATCATTGCTTATCTATGGAAATATTGAGTTGCTGAATATATAATATTAAAACTAAACTATACAACTTCTCAACCGAACAATATTTCTATCTTTTAAAAAAATGCGAAACTCTTTTACGCTTGTATAAAAAATTCTGCATATCCTTCCTTACAAATCACGTCGATACGCTCATTGAAAAATACACTGATAAGTACGATAACCGGTAGAAAATAATTATCACAATCACTTTTAAACTTACTAGTCATGATTGACGAATTGGTCAAAAAACTGAAATCGTAGGAAACCGCCACGTTCTCCGGGAACGTGTCACAAGTCGTTAGCTACTATTACACAAGTGAAATGAACGTCCAAAAGCCAGCGATCGGTTCAACCGTTCGACTTCGACTGATCGTGACGATTGACGCGAACGCTATTTTACAGTCTCAGCAAGATGTAATGTATTTTGAAATATAAAATCATTCCTGAATATAGCCCGGGGACAATAGTAACTCACGCTCTCGGGCAGTTTTTAATCGTACGGTCATCTTTTATAAAATACCTATTCTTTTATGTAGGCACAACACATTCTTTGGATTCAAATAATTGTGTCATTCCCTGATAAATTTCCTGGGATAATTATTTCGGACGAAATACTTACAAATATCAGCAGTTAACATTCTCTTTCTACATATAATGTAATGAAGGGAACATCTTGATTACATAAGTTTTGTAATACTTTGCTTGCTTCGTATTCTCTTTTGAAGAATAAATTTATGTCAACGAATAATATTTATTCTATTTCCTCACACGACTATTTCGAAATAGTAAAAAGTGTCTCTACACGTGGTATCAAAGGACAACATTATCGTACGACTGTGTTGAATTAAAATAAATGTTCTCTCTTTTTTTTACGATATTCCTGCGCATTAAGGTCGACTTATTAGAGCAAACATATCCGACCCTACATATATGAAACGCAAAAATAAATTAAAAGTAACCACGCAGCCTTAAGAAAGCAGCTTATTTTTTTTACTATGTTCCGTTACGCCCATTTCAATCGACATTATCTTAATACGTACATTTACGATACTCTTCCTAGCGACAGACACGAAAGCATATTAAACACTGAAATGAAATCGGCAGGGAACACCGACTAGCTAGTCCTGTGAGATATACATATTATAACATAAGTGGAGTGCAGAACTGTGGAAAGGCGGGTAGAAGGACGGAAAGACACATTGTCTTGATGGTCAAGGACGCGATAATGCGAAAACCGGTGGGTGGAACTAATCGTGTATTTAAGATGTTTTGCACCTCGAAGCATCTTTTCATAAGTTCTCTTTCACTTGAAGTGAAAGATAGGGACGACACATGAATTATCGTTTAACGTATGTACGCATCTGTATTAATTAATTCAATGTGTCCTATTCATTCTAATTCCTTGTATATCTCGGTATCCACTATTTATCACGTTCGCATCGTATTGTATTACCTGGGGAGAACGTGTGTGTATTCTTTACGAATCGTCCATGTGTGCGAGAACACTTAATTGTAGCGTAAAATAGCCACGTGTAAATCTTGCGAGAACCAATGACTTTGCAAGTACATAACTCAACTGATTCATTATCGTACGTGAATCGTTCGATGTCGGTCCTTAAGTAGAATCCGAAGATCCTTCGATAAGATACTGACTTTTAAATTACGATGCAATTTGTGTACGTACAGTATATAATGTTCCAATAAACCGGAATCAGAAGACGCAAATCCCGATTTTCAATCACAGCGGTGCGATATACTATAATTACTTAACAACATGAGAATGGAAATGAAAATGAGCACGTGATTGGAAGCCAAATATTCTAGTACCTACACGTGACGCATATGAATATGCGTGTAACCTTCGAAGAGAGTAGGCAGTACAATGGGTAATGGAGTGCGTAATATATGAATTAATCAATCGTGCAGGAAGAAACAATAAGCGAAAGTAGGCACTCCGAGCTTCATTTAAAAAGAGATGATATTGGCGTTTCGTATTAACTTTGACAAAACGGTAATATTAAATTTTGCAATAAACAACTGGGTAAGCTACATTTGTTATTTCACGATAAAATCAGATTTTCTAAAATTTTACCAGATAAGAAAACGCAATGTGTATAATTTCCTTGGTAAGGAAAGACGGTGATGTACAAAAGTTTTTCGAATCGCGATTATAAATACACGTAGCCAGATAAGTTCTTTCCGCTCAATTATCAACAGTAACACGTGATGTATCGGCTCACGCGATTTATAACATGGTGTACGTTCAAGGTTATCGCATACATATACATACGTTCACGTTACATTTATAAATTACTGTAAATGTTTACAACTTCGTTCGGAAGTCAGTAGACTCCATTTTTCTTGTGATTTTGTGATGTAATCATTTTCTTTATTCTTGGCACAATTTTGTAATGCGCTCACTTAACGGTGATTTAAACAGTGAATGCATGTTCACGGTCGTGTTACTATATTATGACAATTACTAATGCTAATCTGATGCTGCAGTTTTTGCGATGACAATGCACAAATGTAAAAGATTAAAGACGTATGTGACGTTCCTTCTAAAATATTTTTATTTGTCCTAATGATTATTATTTTCTTTGACAAACTATAAATAAATGATACAGTTTCTACGACTACAAAGATCGAATCGAATGCGCAAACAATTACTCGTAATCGTATCAAGATAAACATGTTGTAATTAGCGCTATCTTTTTCTGGTTATCTTTCATCGTATCACGCTACACTAATATAAGTTTCAGTTTGTCTTACAATTCTTCGAGGCAAATACACAATTTTAAAGAATGTTAGCTAAAATACGATACTACTATAATAGTTTCTAAAAAATGACGTTGCCTTCGATAAATTAAAAAAAAGATAAGTATCTGTATTCCTCGATAAACGATTGAAGCAAGTTAGAAGCGCTCCAAAATAAATAACAAAGTATATACTGTAGCTTACAATATGAAGTGCTTAATCGACAATAAATAAATAAATAAATGAATAACTCACTTCTTTCTCTGTCCATGATTGATTAAAAGCACACAGGATATTATGGACTAAACGACGATCTTAAGTACACAGACGTTTCGTGAAATCTGCAGAAATATATTCTGTATTTCTTTAAAATGACTATATAATTTCTTTTCGCGAAATTGAGGTTACGTTGGGAAATGTAATGCGCTGGTTTACGCGTATACCGATCAATTGTTGTTTTAAATATATAATTCATGTTAACAATAAGTTACTCCACAGCCTACTTTAACTGTGTTTACTCGTGTTGATTCAGTTTTCTCTTTGGTAATTTTGACGCTATCTCTTACGCAACGTTTTTAAGAATAATAATTATCGTAGGTGTATTCTTAATTGATTTAAAGAAATGATCAGTTAAAAATCATACACGTTGTTTTTCAGACATTTTATTACAATGCACAAAATTAGAATTATGTCCGAGCTTTCGATCGGAATCCGAATTCTAACCTTGTTAACCTCGTATTTATTGTAATTTAAAGTGCGTTTCTTTTTTCATAGAAAATGAGGCTACATGCGATACTAACAGCTAAAGGTCCTAAAAGAAGAGCTCAAAATCCAAATACAATTCCAATTAGACAAATGCTACCCTTACGTTTAAAAGACAAAGTTGTTGAATCAGGACGGAATTCGATGGGTACTATATTTATCACTTTACAAAGTTTTCAAGTTGTAAGATAAATAATATAGTTGCCTATTTGCAATAATATATTGCCTATTTCAGAGGGCAAATGTTTGTTTGAAATGTCATTACTGTTTAAGTGTTGGGAGGATAATGATTTTAATGATACAATGTGTGGTCAGTATATGAAGAATCTCCAACAGTGTTATCAGAACTACATGACAACAACAGCTGTCCGTAAAGAACAGCAGAAAATCGACATTCCTACTCCTAACGCGAAGAATTTGAGTACAAGACAAATTAGTTATCTTTTACGCAAGTACCCAACTGTTTAATCATAGTAAATTAAATAAAATACTGTAGACATAAAATATTTTATTATTTCATTTTTCACTCCTTTATTTCTTTATTTGTCTCGGCTTTCAAACGTTTTACTTGCAATCGAGTATAATAACCTACATAAATATGAATTAAATAATTAACCAGTCCTTTATATGAGATAAGTATAATTGTCTGAAAATTATTATACATACGATGATTAGTAGAAACAGCTGTTACTTCCTGGATACTGTTCAATTTGTGTTCTATGCGTTTCAACGCTTTATAGTTTTCTACATGCTCATCTTTGTAATAGTAATATGTACAAAATAGTGTTATAGCACAAAGGGACAGAGCTATTTTTCTATACATCCATGTCGTGCTTATTAAGCTTTCCTATGTAGAAGTAATTTTTAAATCCTCTGCTATTGATACATAATTTCATCTTATCAAATTTTTGCATTACCTTGTCACTGGAATCAAGCATAACGTTATCATAATATTGAACCAGCATTCGCTCAGCGATGATACTTAAACTTAGAATCGTAAAGAGTGTAATTCTTGCATCTGCGGTTTTCCGAGATGAACTGAATAACGCGCATAAAATGCAGTTGACTGTATAATATAAAATTGATTGAAACCATGAAACCTCCCCAATGATCCAATTTTGAAACGAACGTAAATATGAGAAGATTTGAAACAGTAATTCTCTTTGGTCCTTAGCTGATTCTCTACAATTAATATATTAAATGTATTAAACATTCTACTAGCGTGTACTTTGTTCACTTACTTAAAATCTTTGACCATAATGTTAACACTTTCTGAGGATGACCTCAACACAGTGCCGAGTTCTTTCCCATGATCTAAAAGCTGATTTTGCATTTTTAAACTTTCCTTCTGACTTTGAAGCATAGTCCCTTGTACCTCTGAAGCTTCCAATAACTGTTCTTTCATTCTTGAAGAAACTTGATATAATCTACAATAACGAACTATATATCTCGTTTTAAAGTATATTAATAGCTAATTAAGAACAGAACTCACTGTTTAATAGTGTTATCAGTTTCAGTTTTCCAAATTTCATAATTTAAATAAAAACACATGTGCGTCGTGTGTATGTAGAATTCATTATACACGTTGAATGCCCTATCTGACATA
>NW_017138246.1:0-372 GCF_001652005.2 Ceratina calcarata | reverse complement strand
TCATTTGATATTATACAACAATTACTGACTACAAAAATCAGTCTGTTTGTGGCATAATAAGTAGATACGAGAATGAGTCGCTGGTACGTAAAATTGTAATTCTGTGGTTAACGTATTACACCGCAGCGTGCAATTATGCCCGGTTAGACAGATTTATTGTCCCCTGCTGGCCACATCTAGCAAGCCTGGCGCAAATATGGAAATCACTTGCGTGGTGTGATTTATAGCAATCAGTTGGACTATGTCCAAAGTAAATCCTAATATCTTAATTAATAATCCTCCTTATGAAACAGCTGTTCTCCATTTCCTTCTTAATTTATGAGATACTTAAACCTCCTTAGTATTTATTTCTTAGTACTTATTATTTTATTT
>NW_017138245.1:0-373 GCF_001652005.2 Ceratina calcarata | reverse complement strand
CGCAGATTGAATTGGGGGACAAGAAGCCCTCGCAACTCTTGCGAGAGATGCGAGCACTTGCTAGCGACAAGGCGTCCGAGGACATCGTGCGGGTGAAATGGCTGGACCTGCTCCCGACTTCCACCCGTCGGCTGCNCACGGTTTCCTCCGCCAGCGACGCATGCACCAGTAGCGGCTGTCGGCGGTGCAACAGCGGACGAGCTGGCGGCGATTCGCCAGGCGCTATCGCAGCTCCTTTTCGTCAACAGAGAGATTTTGGAGCGGCTCAGTGAAACCCCTGTCAGGCAGTCTAGAAATAGGACGTTCGCCAACAGGCGCTCGCGCTCGGGCTCCCGATCACCGGCGCCCAGAGGCCCATCGGACGTCTGCTACT
>NW_017138244.1:0-372 GCF_001652005.2 Ceratina calcarata | reverse complement strand
GAAGTTACGAATGATGTACTAAAAGGAAACTTTATGTCTCGGCATTTCGTGCATAAATAAAGCTAGCTTTCTGTAACTCGTAATGTACTCATCTTGTTATTTCATGAATTTAGAAATAAAGACGGTCGCGTAATGCACCTTCGAAGAGTTAGTCACATTTCAATCCAAACGTCAGAACTTTGAACCTGTATTACGTTTCATACAGTTTACATTTGAAACCGAGAACAGGCAGTTTTGAGAAACGTTGATAAAGGAAACTTTAACTAAAACGCACGGACATTTGTGATACTAATTGTGTTTCTGTCTGTTTCAAGAATTATTTATTCTTAAGATAATCGCATGAATATCTAAGGAAACAGTTTTTTAATTAAA
>NW_017138243.1:0-373 GCF_001652005.2 Ceratina calcarata | reverse complement strand
ATACATTTTTACACATGCTAGTGTTAATAATTCACCGTATACTTCAGGATAATCAATTAGGCTTATCCCATTCAACGTCACATATTGCAAGTTCTCATCGTTATTGGATAATAAATCAGACATTTTTGGACACANATCACTAGTTTACTTACTTTCTTTGTTAGATTACTTGAACAAGAAGACTTTCAAACACTCGACAGTAGTTTATTACACGACTGTTCAACGTTATGTGATTTCTAAAAAAACTGTCAGAATGATGTTGAAGATGTAAAAGAGGAGGAGGACGATATGTAAACGTGATCAGTAACAGATATCTTTGTACTAAGAAATTAAAAACTCTCAGGTCTCGAAATTCGCATTGTAAGGGAAAAAA
>NW_017138242.1:0-372 GCF_001652005.2 Ceratina calcarata | reverse complement strand
GCGGCGTTTATCGCACGCGTACTTTGACAGAAACGCTAAACTGGTCCTTTATATCGCCCGGGCAATTAAAGGTTATATCTCCCGTATCAAAGTGGGTGAAAAGCAAAGTGGGACACTATTGCCGCCGATTGCTTCTGCTGATGGGAACCTGATTTATATTGACCTGGACTGCGTTGCGCAGAGCAGAATCATGACAAATAATGTAGTGTTGGCGTAATTGACTACCAATGATGTCTGGGTGTACACGTCAGACGATAATACGCCGTCCGGGTCGTGGACAGCGTTTGAGGGAGATTTAGCCGCAAATTTTATTTCGACGCGGTGATTTTGCTTACTAGAAAGTCAACGATAGCGCTGAGTTTAATCATTCGC
>NW_017138241.1:0-372 GCF_001652005.2 Ceratina calcarata | reverse complement strand
ATCGTTGTCATTTTCTAGGTTAGCTTGCGAAATCTTCTATACAACTTTTTCGCAAATTGTTTTATTTATATTATTATTCGTTTTGAGGTACGATTATGATTTTGATGACGTGATACTATTTTGCACTTATTTATTCACTTTTCCACTAAGCACATTCAGCGATTGCAGCCAGTGATTACTCCAGCGATTACTGGTCTTCGCAGCGATTACTGGTCTCCAGTCATCGCCACTACGCTGCAGCCGGCGTTGGAAACTCGTCTTCCAGCGATTACTGGTCTCCAGTCTTCGCCACTACGCTGCCGCCACCGTTGAAAACTCGTCTTCCGTCTCCGTACTTGAACATGAGACATACATAGTTTTTGATTTTTTTCA
>NW_017138240.1:0-372 GCF_001652005.2 Ceratina calcarata | reverse complement strand
TTTTTTTATATGTGCATTTCTCCAGTTAAAGTCAATTATATTGACTAATTTGGCAGTTCTAATGTTAATAAAATACACGATTTTGTGAAAAGGACAGCAGAATAACATGACGTCAAAGTTTATGAGTTAATGTAGATTAATATAAATTAATAAAGATTATAGTTTGTAATCTTGACTGTAAGGAAGAGACTGTATATATTCTTAAGCCTAATAAGGCAAGTAAACATACAATGCAAATGTAAGATTTTGTATTATTGAACAGAAATGAAGTTCTGCAATTAAGACAAATTTTATTCTATATTATTGTTGACGATCGCTTTTTCAGTTTGATTTCTCGAACATGGAACTAAATAGTTAAGAATTGAGTCAGTT
>NW_017138239.1:0-372 GCF_001652005.2 Ceratina calcarata | reverse complement strand
ATTGCAGGCCGAGCAATGCTCTTAAGCCATGCACACTATTTCAATCTTCAAACACACCTCAACGAACATATTTCTCTCCATGCAACTCGATTTCCTGCAATATGAGGATTCCTAGATCTCAAATAAGTTCTCCATGGATAACTAAGGACATAAACAAGGTCGGATATACAAGCATTTTAGTATTAATTGATAAAATTATCTTGTGCGCTATGGCTAATGACAGTTAGATGCTTCTTTCCCATCGAAGCGCATGCGCTACTCGTCAAGTACCGCTATTGGCCAATATATTGATCGTTATCCAATCATAACTTTTGTGAGCCTCTATTGGTTCATTAGCGCCAATAGAGAAACAAACCCTCAACGCGCATGCGT
>NW_017138238.1:0-372 GCF_001652005.2 Ceratina calcarata | reverse complement strand
GTCGTCTGGAAAGAGAGCACTTCAGAGAGAGTAGACTCTATTGCAATTCCGGGGATCGTCAATGCACGTAGTTCTTTGGCTGTTATGCAATAAATTATTTAACAGACCTCCCGAACGCAAGCAGCCGTGGAAAAGTGAAGTAGAGTTCATGGCTTATGTCAATCGTGGTCGAGCGAGAACGAACGAGTAGACAACGCCTGTAGTTTGAGCCTGCAGTCTTGGGCCGGTTAGCGTTTTTTATGACTACGTGCGGATTGTCACCGAACCCTGTGGGTCCTTGGCGGACTCGATGTGCGCCAGGCACTTGACATCTGGCGGGGAAATTGCGTCTGAAAGGGCTCGCTTGTGTTTCCGGGAGGGGCTGGCTCGCGT
>NW_017138237.1:0-372 GCF_001652005.2 Ceratina calcarata | reverse complement strand
AAGACTTTAGTTTAGGAATTAATAGTTAATTTGCAGTTATTTTTAAAAAAGGGAAAGAATTTTGACAAGGACTGTACTGGTGGTAAAGGAAAGAGCGTTTCTTTCCTTCCTTGTGTGGAAGGAAAATTTTTTCTTTCGAACGAGAGTTGGAAACTGCGTAATTTCTATGGGACGTGGTCATCTGGTTTTTCTCAGGAATTTACAAAGGAAATAATAGTTAGGTAAGGAAAGGATGATTGTTGGCTGGGGTTCTACTTTGTATGTTACTTAATGCATTTCTGAAGCTTAATTGATTTTCTGTGGAATTTTTATAAATTTTATTTATGACATTTTACAGACATTGAGGAGAAGTTTTTATATTAGTCTTTAAGG
>NW_017138236.1:6077-6676 GCF_001652005.2 Ceratina calcarata | reverse complement strand
AGTCTTTTTTCTTTTGATATAAAAATAATTATGGAATAAATCAGTTTAGTATAGTTTTTTTTTTCTCCAATTCTGTATGAGAGGAATAAAAAGAGGAAAGTAAAGCAGGTATCCTTGACAAGAGTTATTGCCAGAGATAACGAATTCATCTAAAAAGCGTTGCATTATAATTAGGTCGCTTTGAACGATGAATCAATGCTATCAATTAAACCGTCATCGTTGTGTACTCTGTTCGTTTTATTGGGCGAATTTGCAGTAACGGTGTCGACGTGATACATGATTAAACGCTCGGGGCGTGATAGGTAAAGTAAACTATGATTGCAAGTTTCAGTTAGCTATTCATCATGTCGTGAAGCCAGTTTTGTTTATACAACGATAAGGAGAGATCCAAGCGTATGAATCAGCGAACAAAACAGTAATTAACAATTAACATTGAATACCGGTTGCATCTTGGAGTCTAATGGATCAAAGGAAATTTTTCAAATTCGAACTTCTCTCATTCTATGAATCTTTTTAGACAGGCCTTGTTAATATTCGATCACAATCGGAATAACTATTTTAATATTGAATCGACTTAATTTGTTTTAAGGGGCTTTACC
>NW_017138236.1:0-4758 GCF_001652005.2 Ceratina calcarata | reverse complement strand
AAAATAAGAATTTGTATCATTCTATTAACCAGCTAATTTTCTTTTTACAAAATTTTTCTGATTCTAAATATATTAGTTACAATTACCTTCAAAATGAAAAGATAACGTAGAAATGTACATATTAAAATAGCTAGCTTGATTTTTTTTGGACAATGATCTTAAGCCACTTTCAAAATAAACTGCTCATTTAATCTGTGGAGGAAAGAAATTGTAGTTAATTAGATTTTCTACCCGTCGAGACATTAAGGATAGCCTGTATATTACATTTCCTCATGAATACAAAAAAAGTGCAGTCTATAAATTGTACATCGTTTTGTTCAGCGAATACAAAAAAACCGCAGTCTATAAATTATACATCGTTTTGTTCAGCGACATCTGTAAGTGCAGAACTCCTTTAATTGCACCTCAGCAATTTCTATCGACTCGTTCCTGAGCGTCGAAGACGAGTAGCGTTCGCGTGAACCCTTTCATTAGCTCATCCGCTCGAAAAACAATGCGGCAGCCAATTAAACTCGTTTAAGCCGTAGACGAGTATTACGTAAGAGTCGGCGAAGGGTAGCCGCTGTCATTGTGCCTCGTGAATAGCCACCGACGATGAGCCATTTTTGCAGCGCGTGTCATTGTCTCCAGCGAATGCAACGCGCGCCTGGACCGTTCAAAGAATGTCGACGGCCCCTTTTTGTTCAATGCTGTTCATTTCGTGCTTTGAATTTTCAGAAACGGCGAAGCACCGTCGCTTGATGGAAGGTTCGACGACGAGAGTTCCGACGGGGGGAGTACCGACGACAGTTCGATCGAGTACCTTTGGGAAGACGTAGAGGACCTCAGTTTGGGGTAACGTTATTACAAAATACTATGAATCTGCTGATACCTGACCAAACTATTGGGAGTACAAATTATATAGTTCGGTCCGTTTTCAAAACATGGCTCTGGCTGTTATGAATGTTTCATAGTGACAGCTGATTTCAATGATTTCAGAGGGGTTAAACATCTCTCAATAATATTCAGTTTATATTGCTTTGAGCTTCACACAAAAATCTTGTTTTTTACTGTGTTGAATATGTCAAATTTTGTGCTAACTAAGCAGCATTTGCGCGAGGTTTTAGTTTTCTGCTTTAATTGGAAGAAAAGTGCAGCTGAAGCGCATAGAATGCTTGTGAAAGTTTATAGTGACAATGCTCAAACTGATAAATTATGTAGGGAATGGTTTCGACGTTTCAAGAATGGCGATTTCAACGTTGATGACAAACCTAAACAAATTCGAAGACAAACAATTGAAGACATTACTCAATGAAGATCCGAGTCAAACGCAAGAGGTGCTTGCAGAATCATTTGGAGTGACTTAACAAGCAGTTTCCGTACGATTGAAATCCATGGGAATGATACAAAAACAAGGAAATTGGGTGCACAAGACATGACAAAATTATTCTTCTGCATGACAACGCTCGGCCTCATGTCGCAAAAGTCGTAAAAAAATATTTGGAAACGCTCAAGTGGGATATTTTATCGCACCCGCTATATTCTCCGGACATTGCTCTTTCTGATTACCGGTTGTTCCGACGAATGCAGTACGATTTGGCAGGTCACCAGTTCACTTCTCTCGCAGAAATCGAAAATTGGCTCCTAACTCGGATCGCCTCAAAAGACGAGACATTTTCTCGAGATGGAAATCGAAAATTGCCTGAGAGGTGGAAGAAAGTAGTAGCCAGTGATGGACAATACTTCGATTAATCTATTCATTCATTTTGTTCTGAAATAAATGCATTTTTTACAACAAACAAACGAACCGAACTAATTTGTACTCCTAATATTATAGAGTTATAACTTTTTTAATAGGATCGCGAAATTTATAAAATTTTCTATAGTGTTTTATTAATGTAANAAGAATATTCGAAGAAATAAAAAATATACTTGAAGTTAGATTCAAACGCTACTCGTCGAAATTGTATTTCTTATGAACAGCAATCAGGACCAATGAAATGAGACTTGGTCACTGAAATTGCCAGCATTTGTGTAACTGACAATGAATAAGAATGATTATTCCTTTTTCTTATTAAAATAACATTAGCCTGAGATGAGAAACGATTCAACTTTACGATGGTTGATTGGATGCTATTATAGCATGCACATTGTGCGACTTTCATCGGAAATGCTTTTCTCCGAAGTAGGCCATTTTCAAGCGTAGGGATTCAATGATCATCGAAGATATAAGTTGCGGAAGGCCGTAATTACAAGTTTCTCGTCAATATCTGAATCATATCGATAATACCATCTTAAGTGTAATAAACAATAGCACTACTCTACTTATCCTTATCTGAGTTTAAANTCAATCAATATTATGTGAAATAATGTATTAATTTTTATTATAACATTTATGGCGTATGAACAGTGCAAATGGATTAATTCGAAATATATGTATGTATGTAATTATTCGACGTGCTATTTTTTAATCCATGATGTGCACTTATTGCTCATTTCGTTCTGCGCAAGGATAGTAACGTTCTGTAACGGGAAGCCATGTAAAGGTTGAAGTATGTAACTGTGAGTACGCTCCTCCGAGTGTCACAGATATTTAGGGAGACGGATGATAACGAACGGAACTCGGGCTCGCGTCGGCCTAGTTGTCACGTCGATGACACTCACGACAGTGAAACCGGGTTAACGCGTACGTGCTGGAGCATTGCACTTTGTTCTAATAGACTCGCGGCGCGAACTGAACCCCAATGGAATGTACCTTCAACAATGATCGAATCATGTTAAGGATGTATTGGCTATATAGTCCCAAAGCTTTTCTTTCGACGATTGGCTATATCAATCCCAAAAGTTTATGTACCTTAGAAGAACGCATTTTCTAAAGTTAAAAATAAATCAGAAGTTGGAAGAACAATAATTTTCGATGAAAAAAGTTAATTGGTTTGTAAATGATAAAAATTGATAGAATTTGTTATATTGTTTATATAAGTACTTTCCTATCACTTTTTGGCATGTTCTTTTTGTAAGTAGTGNAGTAGTTTATTTTTTTTATTCCAAGAATAACAATTTTTTCAGAATTTTTCAACATTTTCAACATCTCTGACAAACGTCCTTAAAACGTAGAAATAATATTTATCATCGTTTGATCTAGTTGTCTGTTTCCTACATTGTTCTCTGTCTTCCTTATTTTCGTAGTTCGTCTTTCTCAATTAATTACTGCGTATACAATTAATTTCCTGGTTCCACAAGTCTTTTCTCTCACCGTTTCATTGTCATTGTACACGAAAACAGTACTTAAAACGCATTGTCTATTATACGCGAGGAGAGATAGAGAGCATCGTCTGATTGATGTATCGCGGTGTTCCGTCGTTAAGTAGACGAAACGACGGTCGGGTTCTCGATCCCATTGAACCCAGCCGGCTGGTCATCGCTCGATTACCTCAATGAAGCGAAAACGGCGGAACGAATCGGCCTACGCTCTCAGTGCTGCATCGATTGTGATGCTACTTTCGCGGCCGACTAGTCGTTTCCCAGGATTGAAGTTCACCCGCGTTCGATTCTTCCATCTGCTACGATGATGCATGTTCCTGGGAATAAATTCGAGGAAAGGGTTCTATTGTTACGCGTTCAAGAGAACGAAAGCAAATACTTTCTTCTCTTTTGTTTTTATAATTCAATGCCTAACGAGTTCATGTTTATGCAGACTTTAAATTAATTGTTCAATGGCCGGTTCCATCCACCAAAAACATTTTTCACATTCTATAATTCTCAGTCAGTGAAGAGCAAAGATGAATCTTTAAAACTGAATAAGTTTTTTGAAATCTAGATTTGTATTTATTAAAAATTGTATAATTGTTTTTATGTAAGGATAGGATATACAATCTCTTAATTAAATGACCCAAGTTTTTTTTGTTAATGATTTAGTTTGCTAAAGTTTGAAGGAAAATTAAAAAAAAAATTGATTATAATAAGAAACGTAGGAATAAATCTGATCCTTAGAAGACGTGTTCGTCATGCAGTGTAATCTTCTATTTATCGACCAGCTCGCAATTCTTCGTTCCTTACGCAACTTCAGAATTAAATTACAACGATTCGATATAAGAAATGCAGTAATAGTGAATTTATACTTGTGAAACAAGAGACTTTTCGAACGACCTGTTCATATCATCGGTAGTACAATACTTCTAAGCCAGTTAGTAATTCGTTTTAGTCGTTCGATTAATAACAGTCTAGTAATCCAATATGGTCGATAAATGCGTGTACACACGAATCACGCATTAGCGGTGTCGATCATACGTCATCCGAGGCTGGAATGAGGAAGCAAAAACTTAGATAAAATACGCAGTTATTCGCAGGTCGAATTCAATCGTGGGAACGTGTAACAACGTACGGTTAAATCGCTGATCGTTCATTCGTTTTTTCCTGAAAGAAAATTGCAGTCGGTATTGGGAATTGACACATTTACCATGACCCCTCGTGGCAAGCATTAGAACTAGACGAAGCTATGCGCAGAATGATCAAAAATTAGAAAAACTGAACTGTGTCCGGTCCTAGATTCTCGGGACCACGAGTATTGGTATTTGACATCTTGAGTGGCGCCGTCTACTGCCGGAAAGTCGAAACATTCAGGGCTTGACGTCCTTTGCGTTTAGCATGCGGTAGTATATGAACAAGTTAAAAATATTAAGTTCTCATTAATATTGTATTTAAAAAAAAGTTATGGAGGCTACAATTCTTCCCCCGCGTACAAAAAAAATTATGATCACTGTGCAGTGAAAGGTTGCG
>NW_017138235.1:0-372 GCF_001652005.2 Ceratina calcarata | reverse complement strand
CCCGGAGCGTAATCCGCTGGCAAGATACGACCTCCTGTTCGCATCTCGTTCCCTGAAAATGAAATCAGTGCGGGGGCAACCTAAGGACGAATCGAAAAAACTTATCTTTCGATTCGCTTATGCGGAAGTTGAAAGGGTTGAGGGGAACTGTAATACAGTCTATTCCTCGTCCTTTCCTGCGATAATTTCTGCGTATGAATTCTTCCTTTGAGGAATAGTGAAAGCAGTATCGAAATCTTCCGATCTGTTCACTGTGACGGCTATGTGCTGACTGCCCGCGGAGCTCCGCTTGTCCGTTGAGGAAAACTAATCCTCCACTATGCGGCGTCCTCGATGAATTAGTCTGTCCTTTTCTATTATATATTCTACTTA
>NW_017138234.1:0-372 GCF_001652005.2 Ceratina calcarata | reverse complement strand
TTAATATTAGTTAAAATAGTCTCTTTAATGTCTTCTCCAATAAGAATTGAAAATTGCTTTGGTCACAACTCCTCATATAAGAGAATTGCAATAGTAGTAGCTATTGAATTGTAACAAACGTAGTGAACTAGGTAATAACAGTTTCTTTAATCTTATCCAATAAAAATTGAAAATTGCCTTCATCAGAATTGCATTGATATTAGTTACCAGATTTTATTCAAAGCAATAAACAAAAGTGAACGGATTAAGTTTGGTACGTCAAATAGGAATTTAAAATTGCTTGAATTAAAAAATTTTGTGTAAGAGAATTGTATTGGTATTGCCTAACTAGTTAATATCAGTTACAATAGTTCCTTTAATCTTATCCAATGA
>NW_017138233.1:0-372 GCF_001652005.2 Ceratina calcarata | reverse complement strand
TAATTATTAACTGCGGAAAAATGTATTTCAGATGGGCATCGATTTCATGATATACATATTTAAGTCTATAGTCTAATAGTAACATATTAGGAAATTGTATATTTTTGCAGTTAAAAGGCTCGGTGACAATTGCACGTCTGATAATGAATGCATAAATGGAGTAAAATACTCTTGGTGTGGAAACGCTATAATTAGTTGCACACCAGATAACTGTGTATATTCTCATACTTGCACCTGTCAAGGCGGTTACTATCCTCAATTTGGACAATGTTTCCGACAGAAGGGTAAGTACCATTTCTCATTGAAAATATTTATTCGATTCATTATACAATTCGTACTAAAAAAAGATCAAGACGCACGTCAATAATATCT
>NW_017138232.1:0-372 GCF_001652005.2 Ceratina calcarata | reverse complement strand
TCCCTAAGGTGATCGTACGTCCTTTACTCCAGAGGATAATCCTTTATTCCTATTATTATTAATTTTCTTCTAAAATCACTCTAAGAAAATTCGATGGAGGAATATCAAAATTAAATCTCATAAAATAATAATATGACACGTGCTGTTTTTTATTATAAATATTGCAAGGCTTCTCGTTTTGGTAGACTTTATAATTCTGTAATCTTCTGTACATCAATTTAAAATTGCTATAACAGATTCATGGCGCTTCTTAATTTTGTATAACAGACCATTTTTTTTTGGAACCTAACTAGCGCGTTATGTAAGGCCCTAAGTGACCTGTACACGATTACGAAACGAAGGGTCGAAGGCCTGAGTCGTCAAGCCTTTTTT
>NW_017138231.1:0-372 GCF_001652005.2 Ceratina calcarata | reverse complement strand
CTAAAAAATAGATTTTTCCTTACCTTCTGCACGTTCGTACACTGGAAATTCTTTATCTAGCGAAACAGTGAGATTTGAAAATTGTATAAGCACTAGCCAGAATGTATGGTTCTTTATAGTACGTTATGATAATTAAATTTTTTTATTCCGTACTATAAAACGTATACGCGTATTAAAAGCACGACAATATTTATTAAATGTGTACTATGCTTTCTGAAAATGTTCGTATTGTGCGCATTAAACTTCCACGTCGTAATACGTGAGACAATGAAGATTAATACAAGCAGGAATACGATGCCATCGTTTTATTGTAGAGCAGATATACAGGGTGTCCCAGGACTAGTGGTACATATTTTAATGGGAGGTTCCTGA
>NW_017138230.1:0-372 GCF_001652005.2 Ceratina calcarata | reverse complement strand
GTAATAATTCCTTCATCAATGTCGCTTCTATAAAGATTGTAAGAAACAAACTGATAATAGGCTTTTTATTCTTCTACTGTGCTCCCAATTTTACCATTAAAATCTCTGCTAATAAATTCCTCAGGATTTACAATAAAGAAATATCGAATTCGTAGAAGAAGAAGAATAGAATATTTACCTCTTCCACACGATTCTTCAATTCAGTAATAATTGTACTCCCATAAAAACTGTAAGAAACAAGTTGCTAACAGACTGCCAATAAAAATGTCCATCGACGACCGTTCGAGCGCGAAAACATCCCCGGATTCCACTCCGGGGGCGAGCTTTCCATGTCCTCCTGAGAGTGTGACTTTCTCGAGTCCCCTTCTCTCT
>NW_017138229.1:0-372 GCF_001652005.2 Ceratina calcarata | reverse complement strand
GTTCGTACACCACAGAAATGGTTCAAAAGGTTCAATAATGGACACACAGATCTCAGAGATAGAAAATAAATTATTAACAAATTATCTGTTACTAATACGTAAAAGCTACAAAATGATATACAAAGTGTAATACAGAATTACCGAAATTTATAAATTTCTCGGCTTGTATAAGTGCAATTGCCATAATTTTTTGTTACTGTGTTTGTATTTGTCCTTAACGTATGTTAAGATAAGTAGTCATGTTGGATGCTTAATTTGTTGTTAGCTGGCGAAAAGATTGTATAAAATTTTATGTGATCAGCGATTTTTTCTCATGAAAAAATGGAATAAAGATTTTGTATTTAATTTTGCTTTAAGAATAGAATAAAATGC
>NW_017138228.1:0-372 GCF_001652005.2 Ceratina calcarata | reverse complement strand
ATTTGAGAAGAAATACTTCAGACTTTCAATCTTAATAGTCAGCAAACAAATTTAGTAAATCTATCTTGGCAGCCGGGAGGCTTTCAATTAAATTTCTATTCTAAGCCCGAATAAAAAAATTGAAAAACGCGTTCTTCATATTTTTCCGTACGATTTCTACTAATTCTAACTCTTTTGCAATCTTTTGTACACATAATTTAGTAACCTAATCCACCTGATCACTGAGGAAGTTACATTTTCAATTGTGTGTTCAGTTTTTCTCTTAACTGTAGATCAGGTACGTTTCGTTAATGTTTACGTAAATTAAAAAATCTGTTTTTACAATACCACAACCGCACTCAATATTGCAACAACGTTGTTACAATGTTACTG
>NW_017138227.1:0-372 GCF_001652005.2 Ceratina calcarata | reverse complement strand
TGCTCGAAATCCTATCTCAGGATTACCATTCTCAAGATCGATCATACTAGTATTTGGAACTCCGACTCACAACCTCGACCTGTACATAAATAAGTAAATTTTATTCTTTCTCTAATCAATAACTCTGCTCATTTTGGCCGTTAACCAAGAAGTATCGTGTCACATGTCACATCGCTGTTGACTCAATTACTTAAAGGTCTTGCGATAAAACAAACGTATCGTACCCGGGTCACGATTCATCGGGCAAGTGTAATCAAAAGGATAAGCCCCCGTAGGGACCATGCACGCGGACTCTAATAAAACTCTTATCATTAAAAAGGAAACGTACTTCAACTAGTAAATAGAAATATAAATTTATATATATATATATAT
>NW_017138226.1:0-372 GCF_001652005.2 Ceratina calcarata | reverse complement strand
GATGTGCGGCGCAGTGGTGTGGCCCCACTGCGCTGCGGGGCCTTTGTACGCTCGATTCTGGGGGGGCTTCACGCCCCCCCCCATAATGGGGCGTGCTGTCTCGCCAGGGGGGTACCGGTAGTGTGCTTTTTAGCGATACCGGTGCCCCCCTAAGGGCGTGGCGGAGGGCCACCGGAGGGGTTTTAGTGGGTAAAAATCCCACATAACCCGTCTCCACCCCCCTCCCGCCCCAGGGAAGGCGTGTATCTTTCGAAGACTTCCCCTCTGTCAACAAAAACAAAAAAAAGGTTAGGTTAGTTTAGATTCCCCCCCAGGGGCTGTGGAGGGCTTGGTCCCTCTGCAGCACGGGCCTAGCGAACCCGGGGTGCCTGA
>NW_017138225.1:0-8787 GCF_001652005.2 Ceratina calcarata | reverse complement strand
TTTATATGTATGTAGATATATGCATGTATGTGTAAGTATGTAAGATGTGGTATATTGAATTGTGACTATAGACGATTCTTTTGTAATAATAAAATAATTATTCGTAAATCAGATGTAATTTAAAGTATTTATATCTTTTAAATAATTAGAAATGATTACATCCATAAAATAACTTGAATTTTATGGTCTATTGCATACGGACGTTTAATATGGATTTGAAATTGATTAGTAAATTTTACTTGTATTGTAATGATTGTTATCGTCTATAATCGGACGTCGTGACGCAGACGTAACACCTCCCTCCTTGGGGAAAATAAATTTTGGGCTAAATGTCCAAAATTTATTTTTTTACAATGATTAATTATTCGTTAACCTTATCTTTAAGTTTGTCGATTCTCTCCCTTAGGGTTTCTAATGTAATTGGTCTTCTTTTTTCGTTATCGGATAGATTGAACTGGTTGGACTCGTTTGCTTCTTCGTTATTAGATGCCTTTTCGTGTAAATGGACCAGTAAATGTGTGATCGATGAGAATATTGCTCCTAAGATATGGAGACTACATCCATATACCGAATGTATGGTGTATCCATTTATAATTATGTCAATGATGCTCTTGATGAATTTGAGGATTATGAAAATTCCTATTAAAGCTGCGCTGACCGACCCGAATTCCATTATTCCTTTCCATAATCTATCTATTGTTAATTTCGTAATTTTTTCCATAGTACGTTCGGATAGCATTCCGTTCATGGAGATGCTGTTGGATTCTTCGTTCGTCATTCCTCGGACGATCTCGTGTATAACTGCTGGCTTTTCCGCGGGAAACATTATGTGGTCTCTCAGCTGTTGGAGTTCTTCCTGTGAATAGATACCGCTGGTGGCCAATGAAGTTAGGGTTAAGTAATTCCAATTTAGTTCTGAGATGGGTTTTGTCTTCTGAGGTTCTTCTGTAATCCTTGGGAATGGAGTTAATTTCACCCATTGGTTGTCAATCTTATAGATTGTTGGCAAGAGCGGGTTGCATTGTTTCTTGGTTCCATACTTTGTCAAAATTCTTGTTTTGGGAGATAAAAAATATGTTTCGTTATTATGCATCACGGGTAATTCGTTAAAACAGTCTTCTGTTCTCCGAACTTTTACGTCTATTGGGATACACTGCAAAATGTGGATGACTTCTCCTGCGTTTACCGCTATGAATCCTGGCTTCTTGGCTATTATATATGCAAACTCTTCCGGTATCAACGATATTAATGATAAGGCATTTCTCAATATCTGATTTTCTGCTTCACATTTCTGTACGACTATGCTTTTATACAAAGATGTGAGTTGATTTCTTATATGCTTCTCTACGTAGACAAATTTTGAATTTATGTACGTAAATATATCCAAATTGTCTACCTGTGGTTTCTTTCTTTTTATAATTGAATTTCCAGAGTTTGTTTCCAGAATGAATAACTTAGGATGTTCTGTTGCAATCACGGAGTATCCACACATGTAATGCTCTCCGATTTTTGATAAGGCGAATGTTATGCTCTCGGTAGTGAGACTATAGATAGTTGGGTGTCGGGTTATTGTTTCTTCCTCGATTCTATCCGCTATCCCTTCATAAAGTACATCGTATGCTTTTAGTTCACACGTGTCTGTTGGCAGTGGTTTCCAAAACGTGTTCCCTGATTCGTAGTCAATGCTTGTTGTATCCGCTAAGTTGCAAGTGGTTCCTGATGGAAGTATTATTTTCCCGGTATCTAGTTTAACCTTGGCCATTTGATTCTTTAATTTAATTTCCACTGTTGCTTGTACGAACACATTGCTCCATGATCCGTATGGATCTGAATACGTAGTTCCCGTACATGTCCCGTCGGTTTGTGTTATTCCAGCTAAAGTAATCGTACGATGGGTCGTAGTGTTTTGCTTGATGCCGGTTAATGTAGCGCTTCCCAAAAATAAGATGCCTTCCTGGTGAAGTCGTTGACACGCTTCCTTGGTGATTTCTTGAACGTATTCTGCGAATCCATTTTGTACAGCGGAAATATGCGAATGCATTCCACAATATAGAATCATCCTTCGGATATTCACTTGGCACTGAATAATCTTGGTGTGATCATATTCTGATAACTGGAGTAATTGTATATATTTCTTCGTTGTTTTTATGTTTGGTCCCAGCATCTGGCAGTCATTTATATCTAGTAACGATATCGTTGTGTGGTTCATCGCTGGTCCTCCACAGTCATATCCGATAAGGCTATACGCTGATTGTACGATGACCATCACGATGATTAGGGTATACATCCTTGGGCTCTGCAAAATTTACCCTCTTACATTTATGATGTATAATTCTTTGTTTGTTCTTTACTTTTATTTTTTGATTATTTCTGATTAATTTCCTAAGCTGACAAACTTCACATGTTTGAATATATTTCTGAACTTGAACTTTCATATTCGGCCATACGTATCTTTCTTTAATTCTTTCTAAGGTCTTAGTTACGCCTTTATGACCGGAGGTACTTTTAATTTTCCCGAACAATAAGTAATTGTTATTCTATAGTCGCTAAATAATTCTATGATGCATTTATCAATTAGATACCATGGTACGTCTCCTAGTGAATTGGATTCTCTAATTGCAAATTTATCGAGATTTAATTCATCTAGTACTGATTTTATCAACCTAAGGCCTGTTATCATTTGATTTGATGTGATAGGAGCGGTTCTCCTTTCTTGAATCGGTATAAAGATTAAGTAATGGTTACCATATGTTTTAACTTTAGGCATATTAGGTATTATTTCGCTAATGTCAGGCAATAAATTAGCTTCCTGTAACTCTTTAGATCTTTCACATGCAGGTGTACCTTGGTAGGTTAGAGATACGACTAAATTATTTTTTTGAATTAGTAGGGGTTCCTTAGTTTTCACGATCTTTAAGAATTCATATTGCGGAGGTTTATCGAAAATTAAATCGTCTTCTTCAATGTCGCTGGGGTTTTCACTTTCCGAGTCGAGGGAGTCCTCTTCTTCCCAGTCTTCATATTCGGTTGGATAATCGTCGGGTGGCTCAGGAGGAATCTCAATCAATGGTTCCTCGTCTTCTGGTGGATCCGGCGATATTTCGTCAATTACTTCTTCTGATATTATTTCGTCTGAGCTTGTCTCCTTGTTTGTTGTACTTGGGACGGTGGTTGATTCTCTTTTGTCTTTTGCTGATCCTTGTGGAACAGATGGGGTTCTTGATTTAGGCTGAAGCTTCCTTCGTTTTTCTTCTTGTTTTACTTCTTCCGGCCTATTTTCTGATTTTCTTTTCTTTATTCTTGGAGAAAATATTCCTTCTTCTTCCGATGAGTTCATTGCAAAAATTTGTGTTGTTGGAGGATTCCTTGATAATGCATCTGCATTCAAGTTTGTGGTTCCTTGTTTGTAGACAATTTCGTATTCATATTCGGACAGTTTTAGTTTCCACTTCCATAGTCTTGATGTGGGATCCTTAATGTTGTGTAACCAGACTAGTGGTTTATGATCAGTTACTATCTTGAATTTCCTTCCATATAGATATGGTCTGAAGTGATGGACGCTGTATAGTACCGCTAAGCACTCTTTTTCTATTGTAGAATATTTCTGTTCGTGTTCGTTAAGAGTTCCGGACGTATATGCGATTGGTAAGTCTTTACCGATTTCTCCTTGGCTGAGTATACCGCCGATTGCATAGCCCGATGCATCTGTAGTCAGTATAAATGGTTTCGTGAAGTCGGGGTATTGCAAAATAGGTGATTCGCATATCTTGTCTCTTAAAATTTCAAATGCTTCTTGTTGTTTCGGAGTCCATTCGAACTTCTTGGCTTTCTTCAAAAGATCTGTTAAAGGTTTTGCGATTTTAGAATAGCTTTTAATGAATCTTCTGTAATATCCTGTCAATCCCAAAAATTGTTTAATCTGCTTTGGATTTTTCGGTACTGGAAATTTCTTTACTACTTCCAATTTCTTTGGATCTGGTTGCACTCCGTGTTCGTTGAGTATATGCCCCAGATAAGTTACTTCCTTCCGTAAGAATTCACATTTGTCAGGTTGTAATTTTACATTTCCTTCTTTTAATCGTTCCATCATTCTTCGGAATTTAGTTTCATGTTCTTTCAATGTTGCTGCGTAAATCACAAAATCGTCCATATAAATGAATAATTCCCAACCTTGTAATCCTGATAGTAGGTTGTTCATATGACGTTGAAAAGTGGCTGGTGCGTTTTTCAATCCAAATGGCATGCGAGTGAATTCGTAATGCCCATATGGTGTAGAGAATGCCGTTTTTGGTGCGTCTTCTTTTTCCATAGGAATTTGATGAAATCCAGAGGCTAAGTCTAGAATGCTGAAGTATTTGGCTCCACCGACTTGATCTAAAATTTCGTTGATGTTTGGGAGAGGATATGCATCTCCGATGGTTTTCTCGTTCAGAGCTCGGAAATCAATTACTACTCTCCATCTCTTGTTCCCATTTGAGTCCGGCTTTTTCGGGACTATCCATAAAGGTGAATTATAAGGTGACTTGGATGCTTGAATTATTCCATCCCTTAATAATTCTTGAACTTGCTTGTTAATTTCTGTTTTATGAACAGGTGGATACCTGTATTGTTTAAAATTAACTGGTACATTATCCGTAGTATGTATTCGATGTGTGACTCCTCTGGCACAGGTAAGTTGTTCTCCAGGGAGATGGAAATGTTCTTGGTATTCTTCTACCAATTTTAATATATGCTCCTTTTCTTCTTCATTTAGATGCTCTAAGCGTAATAATTTTAATAATCCTTCGAACCTAGTAGTTTCGATTCCACAGGAGTTTATATTTATTATATTATCCTCGATTTTCTCGATGACCTCGTACGGTTCTGATTCGACTTGAGGAATAGTAATTTCGACGTGGTTTGCTGTGAGATTGTAGCACTTGACGTATGCTCGA
The DNA here is from genome assembly GCF_001652005.2 of Ceratina calcarata. NCBI lineage: Eukaryota > Metazoa > Arthropoda > Insecta > Hymenoptera > Apidae > Ceratina > Ceratina calcarata. Next base: position 3,853 of record NW_017138225.1, on the reverse strand, counting down.
CCGTTTCGGTGAGTGATTATACATTGACCAAAGAATATGCCCTTTTTAATGTCATGTCTTCTTAAGTAGCCCGTAGGTTGATTCGTGTGTGTCACGAATAGATTTAATAAGGTAATGGTTCTGCTTTTGAGAACGATCCTTTCTTCTTGGAAAAATGGAATCTTGTATTCGTTCCATGTGATGAGCCGTTTGGCGCAATCGATTTTAGCGGAATGTTTTAAGAGAAAATCTGCTCCTAGGATCCCGTCAAAGGGAATGCAGAAGTCGTCTGGGACGACGTAGAATGGGACTGGATACCCGAGGATTGAGAGATTGACTTGTCCTAGTGTCGGGGCTTTTCCACACCCTAGGGATTTTCCACACCCTATGCCTTGAAGAGATGGCCGTACACTGGTGTCAATATTAGTAGTAGAGTTGAAGAGCGATTGTTTTATCAAGTTGGCTTCCGCGCCTGTATCGATTAAGAGTTGAGCTTGTCTATTTATGTCGGGCGAATATATTCTTGTATATGGAGAGGAGGATAAAGGAAATTGTTGTTCACAATGCTCCTCCCCATCTGCCATTTTCGGCTCTAACAATCTTTCCGGAACACCCTGTATATACATTTGTGGTGTCTCGACCTCTCGCGCGTCCCGCAGTAGCGCCTGGCGGGCGCTCGCGCAAGCAGACGCTCGTACCGCGTCCTCTTTTCTAGGGACCTTTGGTGCTACCAACCAAAGATTTTTCATTCGTACGTTGGCAGGAGTCTCAACGTACGAGTTCTTCTTACTGCGATTTTTATGCGAGGCACATGTGCAATCTAAAGTCTGTGAAAAATAAAGTATCCATTCGTTGCCTACGTTAATCCAGAGTGAGAATTATTCACCTCTCATCACTTGCGGCGCATTTACGAGTGAGATCAAAACAGATTTCGCAAGCGATATCATCGGATTGCTTTACATTCATCCAGATATTTAAATACCACTTCAACTAAAAATAATATTAGCAGAAGAATTTTCCCATAAATTTATTACTTTATAAAGGAACACTGTTAGGGGATAGGTGGCCCCTAACGCGTCCAGATTCGAGGTACGGGACGCGAAATAACCGGACACTATATTTTTCACGTTTAACGCGTTTATTGAAACCAATGGACTGGTACGGCAGGCCTGTCTTTCCAGAATTGCCGGGGAAGGTTTCGTCCCGGTTGTCGTCGGTCTCGTCGGCGCCGTCGGAAGTCGTCCTCGTGTCCTCCTTGCTGACAGGAACTTCCTAACGTCTTCGACGTCCTTGATCTCTGAAAAGTTGCAAAGGTGAATTAGAATAAAGATTTCGTCGCACTTTGATCCCGTGCGGAATAAGTCGCCGCTTCTGGGCAGAACTCTGCGCAGTGGACTGTATTATTTCAATGTGTTCAGCGGCTCCACAAGCAATTCCTTTGCTGTGAAACGGAGCAGAATCACGCTCAACGTTTGTCCCTCCACACAGCGTAAAGGTGGAAGCTCGTAGCAACGAGCTTCAAGTCCCGACCTTATAGGGCGCGATGTAACTTACCGCACCAGGAAGGGCCCGAGGATGACAAACTGCAGTAGTGCGTTGAACGCAACGTACTGCCCAAGCCGTCAACCGTTTCTAATTAACTTTTAGAGGAGGCCTAAGACGGTGGATTCAGTCTTTCCGACCTAAAAATCCGAGTTGGAACGCAACTCCGAAATGTCCAGTTACTGGAACAAGTTGTGACTCGTATTCGCTTCACCGCGAACTTCGTCTACGTGACCGCTATTTCTATCAATCGATTTTCCTCCTAGTTAGGAATCTGTATCCTTCTTGCCAAACCGGCTATTGAATACGTCTTATCACGAGTCTAATTATTCCTTATCGATGATCACACCGTGACGATCCGTGGTAGACTCAGACGGAATCGGCGTTCTATCGCGCGCGCACCGACATCGGCGCGTGGCATAGAAGAGTCGCGCCTATCCGTTCTCTCACTTGCGCTTATTCCTTTCTCCCACTCTGCATACTCAAATTCGAATTCTTCGATCCGTTAACGGTTGGACGGTGACGTCGATCGCGTATTGACAACGATCGTCCGTGCCGTTTTTTGTCGCGTAATTTGGCGCGGGTCTCAAAAAACACTCCCGCTCCGGAGGACGTATAAAATACCGATGTTGTCGATTTGTTATTTTTGTCGCGATTAGCTCTTAGAGCATATACTACATGGAGGAAGCACGCCTAAGGAAAAACTGTAGACAACGGTCAGAGAGAGAGAGATGATGGTTTGGGTACTACCTTTCTCTCTCGCGTACGCACGTGATTCGTTAACGCGTCTGCGCCTGCGTCTCCCTTCCTTGGTTCTATAATTTTCAAAGTATCAGTATGACAGTCTCGTACGGTGNCATGTCGAAACCGGTAATAAAACAAGAACCTAAAGAACACTTAGAAGAAGAAGAAATAATCGTGTTATCCGAAAGTATACTGTAAAGAGAAAAGAAAGTACGCGAACGAGAAGAAAGATTCAGACAGAACCAAGAAGATATAGAGGATAGACTTCGCGGTCAAGAAATCAGGATCGAACATTTACTAGATGAAAAGGATCAATTAATTCAAGAGAAAGTGGAAATGGCTAGAGAACAGAGGGAATTACTACAAATTTTGAGAACACTTAACGAAGAAGTAGAAGAATTACGGGAACAAGTATGTCTCGAACGAACCATGTATCAACCGATTCCAGAACAAAGACCAGCTCCAATACAAAGGTCATCTCCAATACTGACACATAAACAAAATGCACCAGAACCAACATCTAGAATACCTACAGTACCGATTGAAGGATTATTAGATCACCGAGGAATTCATAAAAGAGTCAAGGAAGCTGCAGATGGAATACCGACATTCGACGGAACAAGACACATGGTGATCCCTTTTTGTGAATCATGCTATAGAGCACGTGATTATCTATTGCATACAGACGAACCTCTCTTAGTAAGAACAATTTTAAATAAATTACGCGGTACTGCATATAGAACGAGTGGCCGTATGCAATTCAGAAATGTAGAAGAACTGTGCGACAAAATTCGAAAACTGTTCTCGCCATTCAAGAGTGCAAATTACTATAGAGGTGAGCTTAGCCGTACTTTCCAGACCCATAATCAAAGCGTCCTAGATTTCACGATTAAAATCAAAGAATTACGCGATCTAATTTCCGACGGTGAAAGACAGAGATACGGAAAACTCGACGCTAGATCGGAATTAGAAATACAAAAGGAAGCCATGGAAGCATTCGTTCAAGGATTACTACCGGAAATAGCTACAAGACTACGAGTCGAAACGTATAATAATTTAGAAGATGCGGTTGAGAAAGCAATACGAATCCATACAGAAATAAAAGATGAGGCTGAACGATTTAAAAGACACGACCGTAACGAAGACAGAAATCCTAAGCGATGGGACAATAAAAATAAAAATGATAACCGTCCGCGAGATAAAAGAAGGACTGACTGGTACGACAGTAAAAACAAAAGGACGGAAAATTCAAATAATGGTCCCAGACGCTACAACGAAAGGCGCGGCGACCCCCGTGACCGGGACCGCGACCGCAATCCAGACCCTGAAGGTAATGACAGAATATGCAGATACTGTAAAAACTCAGGGCATTCAATCGAGGAGTGTCGCAAACTCCAAGCTCGTAAAGAGTATGAAAAACGAGCAGCTCAGCAAAATCAGACGGAAAACCTACCAGGCCCGTCAACGGACCGCGCGGGGCAGGGCCCGTCAATTCCAAAGGTAGTCGCGGAGGTACCGAGTATTCAACACGTAGGGAATGTTGTAAATATGACAAGGAATCGAAGGTCGAGTTTCTTTCAGGGATGTT
>NW_017138224.1:0-372 GCF_001652005.2 Ceratina calcarata | reverse complement strand
TTAAATTCTTTATCACTTAAAGGAATATCAATTAAGTGACAAATGATATTTGAAATAAATGACAAAAAATTTATCATTTTATTGAACATAATGTCCTTTAATAATATCTGCCCATATATCCACCACCAAAAAAAAAAAGAACGGATATTTATGTGTTTATTTACACTGTTTATCTAAAAGAATCGATTCTGCAAGAATTAGATTACGATTTAAGAATCGATTCTGATCATTTTCCCTTAGCGGAAAGGGTACCTTAAAATCCTCCCTCTCATAATATTATGTACGAACGTACTGTCATACTCTTCAAAACCTTATCTGTTTGAATTGATTTTATTCTTCTACGTGGAGTATAGGAACGATGATTAGGAGTTG
>NW_017138223.1:0-372 GCF_001652005.2 Ceratina calcarata | reverse complement strand
ATTACAATTAAATCAGAGAGACGGTTTAAAAATTACCTTGTTACTTTTTTAAACACGGAGACATAGGCAGAATAGAACGCAATATGATGGTGAGGGTTGAATTGAAAAGTATGAATGGACGACTATGTATGATTTGTCAAAGTGATGTATTTCAAACTGCTAATATGAACTTATGTAAAGTCAACGGCTTGTATGTAGCTCGATGGTATTTATAATAAAAAGAAGGGATTCAAACGTTCAATGATATTTTATTGAGTAACAGTGAACTCAAGAGGTGTAAATTTATGTGATGTCCCTATAGTAAAAATCCATTGTTGTTTAAATATTGAGGAATACTCAGGATAATTAAGTTATCTTGACATTATTTTAGGT
>NW_017138222.1:0-372 GCF_001652005.2 Ceratina calcarata | reverse complement strand
TTTTAATTTTGTCCTCTTTTTGTCTTTTTATTATTAGTTGATTGATTAGCTTATTCTAGGATAATAAACTTAAACTTGTTCGTTGAGTTTTACTAACCATACAGACTAAAGTATCTGTGAGTTGTAGAGAATTTAATGTTTACTTAAGTCCTATAGCAGTTCTTCTAATTGTATGTTTTAAAAGTATTGTTACAGATTTTGACGCTGTGAGATGTTGCTTCAGAGCTTATTTCTTCAAGATCCTATTTCTTGGTTGGGTAGGTATTCTGCCTCCTATAGGCTGCTATTTTTATTGAAAAGTAATTTCTTCTGTACGTTCTGAAGTTAAATTTTCATCTATTTTAATCATTTTCAATTTAGTGTGAGTTAATT
>NW_017138221.1:0-372 GCF_001652005.2 Ceratina calcarata | reverse complement strand
ATGATAATATATGTGCTCTTACCAAGAAATAACTTGGCAGCGAATGGGTTAAACAGTTCGCCTATAATTTTCTCCGCAATATTTTCCAAATCTTTATGCTTATCAGCCATCAAAGTGTAAGCCACCGTTAACTCCGCAGTTCCTGCTGTAATACTGTCCAACAGAGCATTCAAAGTGTTTAACGCTTTTGTAAACGCTATACGTAAACTTGTCCTACTCCTCTTTAACTGCTCCATTGTTCTTGATTCACAAGCACTCTTCGCTTAAAACTGTTAACCCGTTACTGACACCCAAACGTCCTGTCACGGACGCCAATATTTTAAATGTCTAATTAACGTAGGCAGTATTTTTGGGTTAACTTGAATAATTAAA
>NW_017138220.1:0-372 GCF_001652005.2 Ceratina calcarata | reverse complement strand
TTTCGTTAATAATTCAAAAACCATGGCTCACTTTGCATTTTACCAAAGGAAATTAATGTTCAGAAACACACTTGTGGCGATAGCATCGTTTGTGTAAGTTTGTACAGTCCTTGAGGTGAAAAGTGGAAGCGTGGACGCTGTGAGGCATCTGTTTTATAGACGTTTTCCACTTCGTTAAAAGTGGAAGTTAAAGCTCGAAGATAATTTTCTTTGCATCCCCAATCATGGGAATTTTTCATAGCTTTAAGAGATAAGGTCAAATCATTTTGGCTAGACCACACTTTGTATACGACCATGTTAAGACATAATATAATTTGTTATTTAATAAATAAACTTCTGATTATATATGTTAAGAGATAATATAATTTGTTA
>NW_017138219.1:0-372 GCF_001652005.2 Ceratina calcarata | reverse complement strand
GTTGCTGTGCTTCATGTATTACTAACGGTGAATTTTCACCCCAAATTGAAGGAACGACTATTGCATCAACTTTATTAAATACGTCAGTAACTATATTCTTGTTATCATAGCTTCCCATCCATTCTATTCTTTCTTTAACAATAGGTAAAAATTGATCGGTAATCGCTTTTAAAGCTCTAGTTTCTTCTCTTGCTGCTCCCCAAATTCTAAGTTTTGCTTTAGATAATAAGTGAGAAAAAGCTTTCAATAATAGATCAACACCTTTTTCGGGAATATGAGTACCAATATAACCGAAAATAAACTCTTTTTCTTGTGCTCTATTTCTATTCTTAAGACGATTGAGATCAAAACCATAATCAAGATAAGAAATTT
>NW_017138218.1:0-372 GCF_001652005.2 Ceratina calcarata | reverse complement strand
GGGAACGAGTACAAAGCGACTGTTACGCGAAGCTATTGTGAATCGATTTATTAAGGATCCGATATTGAGACTGAGTTCTATCCGATACCAAAGTGTGTGATTGGAGACGTGCGAGGGTGGCCACAGCGAGTGCGTAGTCTATCAGCGTGTGAAACGTAGCAAGGACGTTTCCCAGATTCGATTGTAAGTCGTTCTTTATATATATGCGCCTAGGAACCGCGAATACGCACATTGTGCGTTAATGTACGCAAAGCGCCGTTAGCCTGGCACCGTACCGTGATTTAATCTCTCATAATTTTGCCGACCTAGTCCGAATAACGAACATTGTAAAGACTGATTCGCGATATATGTTTAAATATACTTATATATTTT
>NW_017138217.1:0-372 GCF_001652005.2 Ceratina calcarata | reverse complement strand
TCTCATAATTCATTAATATTTCCAATAACTTGGACAACTTTTCTTCTCTTTTATCTGTTTCCGAATTTTAATTTTTTAACTTTCCAAATTTTAACTCACAGTAGAATTCTTGCTGTTTTGATTATTCTACATTTCAATGTATATTTTGCATAGCTTAAAATCGCTGCCCTTTTTCCGTACTACTTTCAATATTTTAAAACATCCGTACTGCTTTCCTTGTAGGCATTAGTTGATAATTTGTTACCTTTTTTTGAGCTTGTTTTATTTCATATTTTCATTAAATGTTTATTTATGAGATAAGCACAAGTATTTGTTGTTCTTTTACGTTCTATATTATTTTTCTTATTGTTGTTTGTTGTTATATTAAAGGTA
>NW_017138216.1:0-372 GCF_001652005.2 Ceratina calcarata | reverse complement strand
CACATATGAGAAATATAAATTTTAAATGTTAAGCATTTTCTACTTACTGCCTCGTTCGTACTATGTTGCATATGGCCACGGCTACAGTGTGACTGAATATCTGTGTTGCATAGGACACCTTCATTTTTTTCATTTTGTCTTCGTATATATGCATGTTCGTTATTCTCGCCATAGTTCGTAGAAAATCTGATGCTACGTCTATTTCGTACGCGGTAATTAAATCTTGCCACGTTGCCCGCACGTCCTCATTCTGCTTCTTCCAAATTAAGTCTTTCTTCAACAAATTATTCCGGATTCCTTTTATTAAATGGGGTACATCATATACAGGGTGTTCCGGAAAGATTGTTAGAGCCGAAAATGGCAGATGGGGAG
>NW_017138215.1:0-372 GCF_001652005.2 Ceratina calcarata | reverse complement strand
TTGAAGTCTTAAGCAGTACCAAGGTAGGAAATTTTGACACTGAATCAATTGCGTCCAATCAATCAATTCATGATCGGGATGCCGAGACCAGGTACTTTTCTCCTTGCGACTCGGACATGTCTGAGTCTCGTGCTCTGAGTCCAGCAAATTACGCGCATCGTGATAATGTTATCAAGCTTGTTAACGTGCCAGCGGAACGACTAGTCAAGCCAGACATGAGCTTGAAAACTAAAATTAGTGCTGCGCAGTTAAAAGAAATCTTATCGAGGAGAGTCTCTCCAAGAAACTCTTTGTCTCTAGACAAAGAGCTCGCAAAATCCGTTACGCCGGTCGCCACGTGCACGGGGCCGAGCGTCGACAAAATGGAGGCGG
>NW_017138213.1:0-372 GCF_001652005.2 Ceratina calcarata | reverse complement strand
GTCTTATTACATTCTACTAGTTCACTTTGCTATAAATCGAGCTTAGACGACATTATTCTTCATAAAAGCAGGAAATTTCTAAACAGCTTTAATTCCAATATTATTCTTTATTAAGTATAATATTATTTTTCTCTATTTTCTTTATCGTACAATGCAAGGAGCAGTTGGAACGATAAAAATTAGATGATTTGAGCTGCCCGTTAACCCCGATAATTTAATGTTGCGAACAGTTTTAGTAGCAGTAATCAGAACTGAATGTTTCATGAATAGAATCCCTACCAGGTGACGAGAACGTATCCCTCCGTTGATAAAAGCTATCTTTTTCCTCGCGCTTTTGCCCTCCTTTTTCAAACGACTGTAGTCCTCTTTGAA
>NW_017138212.1:0-372 GCF_001652005.2 Ceratina calcarata | reverse complement strand
ATACAATGTATAAGTATTTGTTGAAGGAAGTACCTTCGATACTGACATAATCAATGTTCACTAACAGACTCTCTAATCATGCACGTATCGTCATTGTAGATATACATATGTACATGATTCATTACATATTTATATGCATGTATAATTAACTCTTTGACGGACGAATTTTTCTGTTCATCATTTTTTATGGGAATTGATGTACACTTGTCCTTCGTTCTATGTACCATGTAAAAGAAAAGTGTGGAGAAAGATTCTCTTTTTGTATGTTTTTTATTGTTGCTGCGTTTAAACCAAAAGTTTACCATCATAGGAGGATCAAACATACCTTGCCAGTTGCCAAGAGATTTACAATTTCTATTTTCGTTCCCAAAG
>NW_017138211.1:0-372 GCF_001652005.2 Ceratina calcarata | reverse complement strand
TTTTTTAACAATTTAGGCTTCCGAAATCCACTTTCTTCTTCCACCACCTTCTTCACGAACAAAATGCACTCGTGTACATAGTGCGGAACATGTACATAAACATTTTGATATTTTATATTAAACATATGAATTCTCCTAAGTCAGTGCTGATCCTGTTTATTGTCTAACAATACAGAGATAAGAAATGATCGTCAAGAAATGTAAACTAATGTATTAATAAGCAACTAACAGGGTTAATATTATACAGGACTTAATCCATTCTAAAAAACATTTGCAAATCCGAATACTCGCGTATATTTCGGAAGATGGTCATCCAAGAGAAAAATATTTCGATATACCACAGCTTAAGTTTTTATTTCTGGATGAAATGTT
>NW_017138210.1:0-372 GCF_001652005.2 Ceratina calcarata | reverse complement strand
TTACAGTTTGCATATCAGAAATCGTAAAATTCATTTTTAATGAGGACACTTAATCTTGATTGATATAATTAAAATCGTGATTGTTAAAAGAATTGACACCCACACGTGTTATGGATTGGAGAACAATTTGTAAACTGTTTAGATAAACGTAATAAGTTTTAATTTTCTTGAACAAAACCGTTTAGAAAGGTAGATCGTAATCTGTGATTTAAAATCATGCATCCGTAGCATCAGTCCCTAAGCAACTAAGTTTAATGAACAAAGTTCAGAATCGAATTTCAGGCGTTCGGTTCTGCATTTTGATAAGCGTTCAGTCCCGTATGCCAGTTATATCTTTACACACTAACAGAACCTGACAGCTTTGCTAAAAAT
>NW_017138209.1:0-372 GCF_001652005.2 Ceratina calcarata | reverse complement strand
TGCTTGATGCCCCATTCTTCCTTGGAAATTCTTTTAATTGCCATGATGACATTTACAATTTTTGTCCTAATTTTCTTCGCATGCGCAATAAAGTTTAGCTTATGGTCTATTGTGACTCCTAAATACCTGACTTCTGTTGAGAAGCAGACGTTGCAATCACCGACCTTTATTACTGGAGGTCTGCCTTTTAAATTTCCTTTTGAGGATCATCGCCGTAGTTTTGTTTTTGGAGACCTTTAGCTTGTGGGCATCGCACCAGTCTTCTAAAATCTTTATGGCTCTCTTTGCAGTAGCTTCGATGTTTTTTCTAGTATTTTCTCTAATAATCAGTGTAAGGTCATCAGCATAGGCAATGGATTCTAACTCGACTTC
>NW_017138208.1:0-373 GCF_001652005.2 Ceratina calcarata | reverse complement strand
TAGATTCCGCGGCCGGAAAAAGTTCAAATCGGGCAGAGCGCGACGGAGTACGACGACACGATGACATGTCACCTGAGTGCGAGCGAGATAGAGATACCTCGCGACGACCGAGGTGAAGGATGATTTCGGCAAGACGATCATTCCGTTTGGAGATTTCTGTGATCGAGGAGTTCATCACGAGTAATTCCGTTTAGAGGATTCCGCGGATAGAAGTGTTCCGCGTATCGACTGTTTCCGTGATAGACGATTGCGTATCAATCATTCCAGTTACGGATTTTATAGAACGAGGAGTTCCGCGTATCGGTTTCTCTCGTGTACAGAAGTGCGGCACGATTCATTCCATTTAGAGGATTCGGAGTCGATTCAGTTCGAT
>NW_017138207.1:0-373 GCF_001652005.2 Ceratina calcarata | reverse complement strand
ATCCACATTGGTTCGACTGCGGACGACGTTGTCCGCTTGGGAGTTCGATCGACATAGTCTCTGAAGGCGATCGGCCGTCTATATATAGGAGGACCGTTGCTCGAATCAGGGGTGGGGGACGGTCGCAAGTGAGAAAAGGAAGTGTCAAGGTTTGCGGGAAATGGAGTGAGAAAACCGTTGAAATGTGGTGGGGAAGCGTTCGGAGGAAAGAAGTTGCAAACCTAAGTAAAAGTCTACGCTTACTCCTACTAATCGAGAAAAATATTTATTGTAGAAAAATTTTTTTCTAGTGAAAAGTGCTTTAAGATGAATGAAATGATTAATCGATTACTCCTGAAGTATTCGAGATAGAACAAAATTCTATACGACATTC
>NW_017138206.1:0-373 GCF_001652005.2 Ceratina calcarata | reverse complement strand
CGTCTAAAACAATAATTATTAATTTTATGTTGAACAATATTACACAGTAGAATTTTTATAATAAATAGAATTCACTCCAATTTGGAATTTTCATTTATTTTATTTACTTTTTCTCTCCCGTTTCTCCTCCTCATCCGGATCCCGTTAGGTTCTCACCTAACTATACCTGAGTTCCCAAGAGTCTAGGAGCGGGCACAGTTCAGTTTTTGATCATTCTGCGCATCTCAATGCTTTACCGTATATACTGAACAGTGTGGAGGGGGTTCGCTGCGCGAAACGCTCCTAGACTCTCGGGAACTCAGGTACAAATCCATGTATGTTATATGTTATTAATAAACGTGAAAAAAAACGAGATATTTATAAATCCATTAAT
>NW_017138205.1:0-373 GCF_001652005.2 Ceratina calcarata | reverse complement strand
CTCTGCTCAATAAACAGTAAATTTGAGAAAAGAAATATATGTTTGTTAAAAAAGAATATGTCCGGTGACAGGACGCGAACTGAACCTACATCAAAAAAGTACCCAGCGATTACTGGCACATTTGACCCCCTTATTCAGTTAGGCCCTTTCGGTGCTGAGATTGGTCAACCGCTCTCGGTCCACTAAATTGTCCGCTCAGAAATTAATGGTCGAATAAGTAGTACTTTTAATAGTTTAAATTAGTGTTCAATTTATTTTGCGTACCGTTCCTCCAATCATCGGCGAATATATTTCCTGAATCTTACGTTAATTTAAAAAAAATATACAGGGTGTAAACCTACTAGTGGGCAATATTTTAAGGACGTGTTCTTTG
>NW_017138204.1:0-373 GCF_001652005.2 Ceratina calcarata | reverse complement strand
AAATACATTTAATTTTCCTGAAGACACTACATTACCCGGAAGCAACATACTCGCAACCCACATAATAATTGGAGATGAAGCATTTAGGCTCACGAAAGATTTATTAAAACCGTATACAAAAAATCAAGCAGCAGAAGACAATAAAGATTTTTAATTGTAGATTATGTAAAGCGCGCAGAGTTTCAGAAAATGCTTTTGCAATGTTATCAAACGTTTCGGATTGTTTGTACGTCAATTGCGGTATTACCAGAAAGAACGGATTTAATCATAACGGTAGCAGGTTGTCTTCACAATATGTTGCGTGATGCCCATGAAAACAATATTTCCTCAACTGAGATAGAAACACCAACAAACAATATGCTAACATTAATAC
>NW_017138203.1:9079-13526 GCF_001652005.2 Ceratina calcarata | reverse complement strand
GACGATCAAGTTTACCGTGTACCACCGGTGGTACACGTGGCACAGAACGTGTTATAGACCGTACCATGTCCGTCCCAGCTAGGTGTACGGCTAGCATAGTTACTAGACTTGTCAACCCAGAGGCCGACGAAGGATACGTCGAATCGAGACGGCGTACTAATAGCAGATGCCATTGTAACAAATGACGACAGGAAGGCATTGATTCCAGTCGTTAACCTCACTGGAAAGGAGGTAAAGTTGAAGGAGCCTAAAGTGGAACTGCTCCCATTCGAGGAGTCGTTTACGGAAGAAAAGTTGTCTACACTCTCCCCTATTTCTTGCGACACACAAGTCGCTGTTTCTTGTGCCCAAGAGAGGCATGTTCCTTGCGACACTCAAGTCGCTGTTTCTCGTGCCCAAGAGAGGCATGTTCCTTGCGTTACTCAAGTCGCTATTTCTCGTGCCCAAAAGAGGCATGTTCCTTGCAATACGAATCCCGTCGTTACTGGAATTCATTCACCCCGTAATCGTAGAGTAGACAACGAATCTTTGCCGACTACGATCAAGAAAAGCTCGCAGTCTCTACCTGCTATTCGGGCAGCTCCTTTTATAAATGAAAACGAAACCAACGCTGAGGGGAAAGTAAAAGTTCGACCTCAATCTGCTCTGAAAGATCGTAGCAGAAATGTCAAAGAAACCGAAGCTCCAACGGTAGCCCGCTCGGAGAATGCAGACCCGACCGGCGAAGACCAAGTGAAACATCCTTCAGGGATTTCACCGTCTCGCGCTATGGAGGATTGTGTAGGGCCCAGCACTGGCTTCCATCAGACCCCATGAAGAGATGGAGTCGGATTCAGGCGACTCTATTTTTAGCGCCAGGCCAGAATTAAAAAGAAAGAAGCTCCCTCCTGACAAGTTAAGGGAGCACGAGACGAGGTTCGTCTCGCGCCCGGAACCTCGGAGGATCATCTCGATTCTTCCCCTGACGTAAAATACACTAACGATCCTCTCTCATTAGGGACCGGACCGTTAGTCGTACTCATAACGTGCACCAGTCAGCCGTACGATAACGGAACGAAGAACCTGAGAAAAGCATCAATCCTTCCGCAGCTGTCTGACCTCTCCTTAGGCAGGTCACGCGTGATTCGTGAATCGCGAGTGATAGTGGCCCTCGCGGTCAAAGAAACGCTTTATCAGGCATTAGATCCTGAAATTCTAAGAAAGACTTTCGATTCCTTGAAGGCCGTTATTCGTGAAAGCCTCCGTTTGATTTGCTTCGCAAAGACGGAACGATTCTATTCAATCCCTTGGGAGGACGCTCTTAACCTACTATTAGCCTATTTGGAGAGAGAACAAGTAACCATATTGATATGTCTGCAATTGGTTAGGATTCCCCCTGAAAACGAACGTGCCGCAATAATTCAGGAGAATCACTCATCCGCAATTGGGGGGCATAAAGGGGTAACGAAAACGTATCATCGTATTAGGAAGTGGAATTTTGGGGGAAATATGAAAGTCCAACTTCAAGAATTTATCCGAGGATGTCTGGATTGTCAACGGAAGAAGTTAGTACGGGTGAAACCTCGGCAGCACATAGTTCTGACGGACATTCCGGGTGCAGCTTTCGACAAGGTAGCCTTGGACCGCTGCCCGTCACAAAAAGGAGCAACGCATACATCCTCACCATGCAGGATCTTCTCACGAAGTTTTCAGTGGCTGTATCATTACAATACACCACTTCCTAATACATCGCCGACGCCTTCGTTAAGGAATTCATATGCCGTTTTGGAGCTCCGAAGGCGATCCTGACCGATCGGGGAACAAATTTTATCAGCGCATTTATGGGACGAATTGCGAAAATGTTTAAGATCGAGCAATTCGTGTCTACTTCATTTCATCCTCAGACAAATGGTTCGCTCGAGAGGTCACACCTCGCCCTTACGGAATATCTCAAAATGTTCGTTTCCAACTATAAAGACTGGGACGACTGGACAAACTTGGCATCTTTTTCATACAATACAGGCGTGCACGAAGGTACACGTTTTACTTCGCACGAACTCGTCTTCGGCCATCCGGCACGGACGCCAACATCACAAGGCAGGTTGGATTGGTTTGACACCACCACATACAACGATTATCTGAGCAATCTCAAGTGTATCCTCCGCGAAACACAAGCATTGGGACGAGAACATCTACGGGGAGCCAAGCTGCGCTCGAAAGCTTATTACGACAAGCTCACCAATCAGCAATATATAAAAGTCGGAGATTTGGTGTTCGCACTTACTGAACCAAAAAAGAGAAAATTCGGCGACAATTATACAGGATCGCATGTAGTTCTGGAGTTCGCTTCCCGCTTCTAACCGGCGGATATCTTGGAAGGATAAAAGCCGCATAATCCATAAGGATAAAGTAAAACTTGCGGTCATCAGCAGTCACGATTCCCTTGCCGACCCTGTACCGGAGGAAGATGACCACTAAGGTATATATTTCATTGTTGCAGCCAGCGAGGATCGCAAAGCTTCAGAAGCTGTTGCCTAAAGATCAGCGGAACAGGGGACGCAAGGAGCGTCCGACATCGGCCTGATCGGAGCCGTCCTTAAAACCAGAGATGACGCCTCTACCTTCGGTGACGGATAAGGCGGAAGCTCGGGAATTTGCAGGAGGCCAACCAGTCCAGGCAGCGGAACCTTCTGCACTTCCTCCCGCAGATATGAAGCCCCGGATCACATCCATTGAGACCCTCCCTGCGGACTTCAATTTGCAGATAGATACATACATGGAGGTATCCTTCAGAACTGCCTGGACCCGAGACCGCGCCCACCGAAACCCCGCCATCGGATCTCTGTATAGACCTTATACCGATTATACAAATATATAGATTAATCAGTTACTATTATTATATAATCATACACGTTTAATTGCTGAACATATGAAATGCGTTCAGGACGGAGGTTGTTTACTTTACATGTGTACATATTTAGTTTAAGTTTTCTTTCTGATGAAACAGAGAAAATTGTTAATTTTATTATTCCGTCCACTAAGCAACAATAAAATAGAGGAAGGGAAAAAGAAAATAAATAACTTAGTGCCAGGAACGATACTTTAGGAGGAGCGACAATTACGACTCCCTTTTCTTTTTTCTTTTTGAATTTTTAGTTGGCATTGCCACCATTAATGAAGTAGTCATTATTTATTTTCTTTTCTTTTCTTCTCGTTTCATCTGGTTAAAGGAAGGAAATGAAGGGCCAAATTGTATCCACTATTAAAGCCTTTATTATAGTCAGGAAACATATAGTACATATATATATAATTCGGTCTTGTTTTCTCTGCGATGCGACGCGTCATCATAGACGTACTGCGCGCGATCATACCGCGATCACACGTCGAGAGAGATGAAAAAGTAGAAAGCTTGCAACTCTCTACTTTTTCTTCTCTCAAGGGGATGGGTGTGACGTCCACCACTTTTTTCGAGTATTTTATTTCATTTTACTTGTCAAATTCATTATCTTAACACGTGGAGTAATGTATCATATACCCATACCCTTATTAGCGGAAACACATGAAAATTGTAATTCGGGGAACCCTAACCAGGAGTTACGACACTGGTGAGAGCCCCCCGAACAATCGGCGTACGGCACTGGACCATATCAGCTGAAACGCATAAAACTTGTAAATTGGGGTACCGACCCAATCTAGGCACGTTCATCAGCTGGGCCCTGCCCCCTGATGATATGACACTGGCATGCGCGAACGAGGCTGCACGCGAATAGATAGATGTCCAGGAGCACGGCTCCAGAGATGCCAGGTTGAGGACGGGAGCCACAGAGAATCTGCCCCTCCACTTATGCACACTATCGCACTGTATCCGTGTGCTCCGAGCTCGGCTCAACTTCGGCTCAGTAGAGAGAGAAGGCGAAACATCAGTCCGTCGCTCTTGCTCCTGATGCCGACTGACGGCTGCGTGCCGCTTGGATTTTAACGCACTAAGAGCAAGAGGTTTCGCCTTCTCTCTCTATTTACAAATTTTATGCTTTGTATCAGCAATACATCTTCGACAACTCCCGTTGTCATATATGAAACAATGAGACGAAGTCAGCAGATTGGAAGAGAGTGTTAACAGACTTATATGCAAGTCACATACGATTTTGCGATTCAAAAATCGCTTACCAAATTCAACCTACAGAGAAAACTAATTTTGATGACCTTTTTATACACATGGGTCTATTCCATATAATGATGGCCTATTCTAGGGCTGTAGGAAAATTCATCGACGAGTGTGAATTAACTCACATAATTGTCGAAAGCAATTTATTAGCTAGTGGCTCATTGAACAGTTTCATATGCGGCAAGCAGTTTAATCGTTGCAAACGATTACATCCACTGGCTTCTTTAGGATTACAACTTTTACTCTTTGAACATTTCTTTAAAATCTGTAACATAACTATTTCCGACCATGTAATAGATTGTT
>NW_017138203.1:4848-8479 GCF_001652005.2 Ceratina calcarata | reverse complement strand
GGAACGGTGAGCGTCTTAATTGGGGCGACCCGCGTTTTTGCAATCAACAGCGAAGTATGCACACTGGCATCGGCTGTGATAACACGCAAATACGCGGTGGCTGAATACGCCGCCAAAGATGCGTCACAGAATCCATGTAATTCTATGGATTTTACATCTTTTCCAATTTTAACCCATCTGGGTATCTTCAACTTATTAAGTTTCACCCAGTCCTCGCAGAACGAATTCCACGTTCTGTGTGTCTCCGCCGATACTGGCTGGTCCCAATGGAGTTTTTGCAACCATTGAGCCTGCATCAGTATCTTGGCTCGGATCACAACTGGTGACAGCCAGCCGAGAGGGTCGTACAGTTTCGCGATTTCCGAAAACAAAGTACGCTTTGTTATGGGCGTCGCGGTTGGAATGAACCGTTGAAGGTTGAAGAAGAAATAATCTCCAGATGGTATCCATCGCAACCCGAGGACCTTTAATTCAGAATCACTGAATAATGTAAGGTCAACGGCGTGGGAATGCTCGCTTTGAGGGATATTTCGAAGTAGATCTTCCGAATTCCCTGCCCACTTGCGAAGGTGAAATCCTCCTCCTTTTAACAGAGCGCAAACCTGCACGCGTAATTCTTCTAAGCGTGTCTTGTCAGTTGCACTCAAAAATACGTCGTCGACGTAGACATCGTTTTCTATTACTGGAACTGCGAGCGGGTATTTTTCACCGTCTCTTTTGGCAAGTTCCAGTAGCGTACGCATCGATAAATAAGGCGCACATGCCGTACCGTAAGTGACGGTATTGAGTTCGAACGCAGAAAGTCGTTCGTCCTCAGGGCTGCGCCATACAATGCACTGATATTTTCGATCCTCTGGGGCCACGAGAATTTGTCGAAACATTTTCTCAATGTCGGCTACCATTACATACTGGTAGAGCCGCCAATTCGTCAAAATTGCAGTGATATCTCTCTGCAATTTCGGCCCAACATGGAGGAGACCATTCAGCGAGCTTCCGCCCGCTGATGCGCTCGAAGCGTTAAATACGACACGTAGCTTTGTCGTTACGCTTTCTTCACGAACCACGGCTCGATGCGGAATATACGATCGCGTGGAATCAACCGACTTAAGTCTGGTCATGTGATTCAGCGATTCGTATTCCTTTAAAAAATCGCCGTAAGATTCGAGGAGCGCAGCATTTGCGTCCAACTTCTTTCTCAGCCTGGTCAAAGCGGAGAGCGCGATTCGTAGTGAATCGCCTAACGCTTCTTCCGCATGCGGCCTTTTGAAAGGAAGTCGGACCACGAAACGACCTTCTTCGTTTCGTGACACAGTCCTTACGTAGTGCTCTTCGCACTCAGCCTCGTCCAGGGTTTTATGCGCGATAATCGGCACCGCTTCAATCTCCCAGAATTTGCGAATCGCTGCATCAAGCGATTCGAGCACGTTACAATGTAACGAGCTTATTGTCGTGGGAGGTGAAGCACCCTGAATTGAACCGGAGATTATCCAACCGAAGTCGGTCTCCTGCGCGATTGGTGAGTCGTCGTTAATACGACGTAACCCGCCTTTTAAAACTCGCGCGTACACGTCCGCTCCTAGCAACACGTCAATTCTCGCGTCGGCATAAGGATTTGGATCTGCCAATTCAATGTCTCCAAAGAGTTTTTGAATATTGGCATTAATCCGGGGTGGCGTGTAAGAGGTTATTTTATTGACAATTAAGGCGTTCGCTCTTAATGAAGGCGTGTGTCCTTTTCGATTGCCAATGCCAACCTCGCCACTATATTTGACGGTTGCTGTCCATCCGCCCCCCAGTCCGGTAACCGTGGCCGAACG
Source organism: Ceratina calcarata (assembly GCF_001652005.2). NCBI lineage: Eukaryota > Metazoa > Arthropoda > Insecta > Hymenoptera > Apidae > Ceratina > Ceratina calcarata. Next base: position 6,662 of record NW_017138203.1, on the reverse strand, counting down.
CAGAAGAAGTTCGCGCCGACTTAGCCGACGACGACTGGGACGGATCATTCCCCGGCAATTCCGGAGTACAGGCCCCAACGTACGACGTCCGTCGTGAAAAAGATTCAAATAAAAAGGCGTTAAAAGTGAAATACAAGTGTCCGGTTCACTTCGCGTTCCGTACCTCGAATCCGGACCTGTCATGGGCCACCTATCCTCTCACATACCAATTGATATAATTCAAACCAATGTAAATCATTCATTTGCAGCACAATCGCTTCTTGAAGCGTGCATGATAGAACACAACATACAAATTGCCTTAGTTTCTGAACCCTACAACCCTACCAAAACTAGATGGATTGGTGGTGGTACTGACAACCAGTCAGTGAGTAGCCATTGTTTTAAACTGTTCTCTCAAATCAAATCCTAAAGTTATTGCTAATGCCAATAACTTAGTAATAATCCAAGTAAACACCCTTGTTTTAATCTCTGTATACTTCCCGCCGAATGAGGTCCGTGTCGTTTTTGAGAAAAGACTCAGAGATATCGGTGGATATATATCCAAATTCCACGATCATCCGATTATAATTGGCGGCGATTTCAATGCCCACAACACCCTATGGGGCAGTCCGAAAAACAATCTACGCGGATGCATACTGGCTACATGGGCCCAATCTAATAATTTAACAATATTAAATTCGGGTAACGAGCCGACATATGTAAAATCGTATTGCTTATCAATCGTGGATATCACGATGACAAACAACGCAGCTACTGGTCGCGTTGATAACTGGAAAGTACTTGATAGGGAAACGCTGTCAGATCACCGTTATATTAGCCTGAGGTATGTTCCTTCCAGAACAAATAATACCAAACCGCCTCTTTTTCCTAGATGGAACATAAAATCTTTTAATGCCAATACTTGTGACGCCCTAACGGAAGTTATCTCCTGGAACAACGAGTTGATACATCACTCCGCATTTTTTAAGAAAATTAACTACATTGACAAACAGTTGCATACTCTATGCAACGCTTCTATGACCAAACAGTCCCCGTTTTTTAAATTACCGCCTCAAGCATGGTGGTCTCCTGAACTTAACCAATTGAGACGGCGCTGCCAGATAGCTCGTAGGAGCTGGTAACGCTCCAAGAAAACATGCACTGTAAAACCTTTCTCTCTAGTAACCCTAGCTAAAGAAAAGCTATATCGTTGGCATAAAAAAAGTTTAAGCGTGCAATCGAAAAAGCAAAAAATAATAATTGGAAGAAACTCCTAAACAATATGGATAACGATATATGGGGTCTTCCATATAAATGGGTACCTGAATGTTACATCTGACGAGATCCTCATGGCGGTTAAAAAAATGTTGAAGAAAAATACTGCCCCTGGTCCATCGGGCGTGCCATATTTTATCGTGGGACGTTTAATCTCTACTAATTTACAATTCTTCTCTGATCTCTTTACAGAATGCTTAAGGAAATCTATTTTCCCTCTCTGTTGGAAAAAAGCAAAGTTGGTACTCCTAAGCAAACCTAATAAACCACCTACGGACCCGTCCGCCTATAAGCCCCTCTGCCTATTAGACGATCTTGGCAAGATCTTCGAAAGAATAATCGTAGTGCGTCTAGAAAACCACATGAGAAACTCAAACAATAATCTCTCTGAATGGCAGTTTGGATTTAGGAAAGGACGTAGTACTATCCAAGCAATTGATAGGGTAATCAGTTGAATACGCTCTAACATCAGCAAAAGTAAAATATCTATCTCGGTTAGCTTAGATATTTCTAATGCTTTCAATACCCTGCCATGGTCTACGATCATTAAAGGGCTAGTT
>NW_017138203.1:0-4146 GCF_001652005.2 Ceratina calcarata | reverse complement strand
AACATGGGACAATTTCGTTTATTTTCACTTTATCGTTGTTGAAATTATGTCTATCCTTACTGAAAATGTTTAAAAACATGTAATAAAAATTCTGTATGAAAAAGACATACAAATTCGAAGCAGAAGTTACTTTTTCAAGCAAAAAAAGAAGTTTTTGATTTTTTTCACATTGACGCACCAATTTTAAAAATCTGAAAAAATTCATGAACAATCCTTGCAACAATACGAATCTACCATAAAAATATGAAAATGGTATCCCCCCCATTTTCTATGTGAAAAAATTATTTTTAGCACTTTTTTATTTTTCACGGCTACATTTTGCAAGGGAAAAATCTGACAAAATTCTCAGACTTGTCCAACTACACTGCGGACATGTCAGAATTTTTTCACATTTTTCGCAAAGCGTTAAATAAGGAAAAACCTCAAAAAACTAATTTTTCGAATTTTCCCGATTACTCCCCCCCTAGTTGAGATATAGGGCTAAAAATTGGAGCGAATGTTTCTTTTTTGATATGCTATCGAATGGCGCAATCGGCGCTTCATTCGGCTCAAGGGCACATTTGACCCCCTTATCCAGCTAGGCCCTTTCTAAGTTTCTCGATGAGTTCATCGAATATTAAATTCCAAAACAGGGGCCCCAAGATGGATCCTTGAGGGCAGCCCTTGTTGATGTCTTTCGCGATAATGTCGTGGGCTCCAGAAAATTGAGCTCTGCGTCCCGATAAGTAGCTTCGGGTAAGAGCGTAGATGTTCTTTGGGCATTTCCTTCCCTTAGATTTCGGAGGATGCTCGGCCACCATACGTTATCGAACGCTCCTGAAATATTAAAGAGTAATCCAATTGCATATTTGCTCTCAGTGCGGGCTGTCAGTTTCCTGAGTTCTACTATTGCGTCTTCTATGGAGTTCTTTGGTTTGAAACCGAACTGTCTTTTGGAGGTGAGGGTGTGTTTGTGGAAGAGATCAGTGAGTCGTCTCGATATTAATTTTTCCAAGATCTTGCCTAAAATTGGGAGCAACGATATTGGCCTGTAAGATCGGTCTCGTCTTTGTCCTCGTTCTTTAAGAGAATTCTGATTGTCGCTCGTTTCCATGTGTGGGGAACGTTCCTTGGGAAAGGCAGCAGTTGAAAAGTGTTGTAAGTTCGCGTTTCACAGTCGGCCAAGCGACCTTTATTATTTCGGCCTCTAGAAGATCATGGCCAGGTGCCTTCCTGTTTCGAAGCTTGCTTATTGTCCGTCCGACTTCCTCCAGAGTAAAGGAAGGGGCTGCAGGAAAGTCTATTGAGAGAGCAGTGGCTGCCCGTATGTTACGTTGCAGAGGTGTTTCGTTCTCTGTAGAATCATCGGGTATGAGGGATTTAAGGAGTAGCTCTGCCGTTTCTCGCCATGAAGTTGTTTGTACCCCTTCGATTTTCACTCTATTGCATGCCTGTTCGACTTTTAGTTTCCGAGTTTGTATTTTGTACATGATCCCCCACGGATCTGCGTTTCCCTCCTTTGTAACAAACTGTCTCCAGCTCGTTTGTTTCGATTTGCCGTAGTAGCCGTGTACCTGTTTCGTAATGTTTTGAAGGACTGCTGGATCTGATTCCTTTTCTCTTCGTTCTTTTCTGCCTGGTAAATTCGGCGAGCGCGTCTAAGCTCATGTAAAAGGGATGTTAGTTTGCAGTTCCACCAAGCTGCCGACTTGAAGAAGCGCGTCTTTTTCGGAATCGCGGTGTCGCATGCTTTGCTTAGCAGGTTTTCAATATTAGTGGATAGGCTCTCAGCTTCGGGTTCTTCGTTTTCACCTATTTCTGGCACATTCTCGGAGAGGAGCTTTCCCAGGGCCTTTGTAAAGGAGTTCCAATCTGCCTTGCTGACATTGTATCTGTCGAAATATTTTGATGTGTCGAGGCACTTTTGAATGTAATAAGATTGTGGTCGCTCGTTGTTTCATGTGGGAGAATCTTCCAGTCGATTACTTCGTTGAGAAAAGAGTTGCTCGTCATTGTAATATCTATGTTTGAGCTGCTCCGATCGTTGTCGAAGGCTCTGTTTAGAACATACAGTTGGTGCTCAGAGATGAAGTCCTCGACAGCTTCGCCCCTCTCGTCGTTCAGTTTGCTGTACCATAATGAGGAGTTGGCATTTGCATCTATGCTTAGAATTATTTTCTGACCTTTGAGGGCTCGGAGAATCTGGTCAAGGTGACGGAGGTATGGATCTATTTTCTCACAGAATTGGAGATACGTGGAGACCATGTAGAACCTGCTCTGTCCAGTATTAATTTCGGCACAGATGCAGTGAGTATTGCTGAATTGATTAAGCTTAAGGACGTCAAGCCGATTGTTTAAAATTACTATTGCTGATTTAACTTTGTCTACAGTGGAGATATTTGCGAATTTCTGCTTGTCAGTGAGGACTTTAGTTGTGACTCCCATTCCACATATGCGGTTGTTAAAATTGTAGGGTTCTTGCAGTAATAGTATATCTAGATTTTTGTTGTGTGCTACTCGCCTTATTTCATCTATTACCGTTCTCGATCCTTGTGCGTTTAGTTGTCCTACTCGCAATACTTGCGCTGGAGAGCGGCTAGTTTGGGGCTCAACTTCCATAGTCGATTTTAGAAAGTTAGTTCTCTACGGTGAGTTTGTAGGAATGGCATTCGTTCCATTGTTACGAGTGCGTATGCGGTCTCTTTGCTTTTTTACAATTTGCGCATGAGGATTCTCGTGTTTTTTCAGTGCACTCCTTAAAAGTGTGGCCTTCCTTGGCACAGTGACCACAGGTGCTGACCGTTGCTTTGCAATATTTTGCTACATGACCGAAGGCTTGGCATTTATAGCACCTTGCAACAGGAATGTAGTCTTTGATGCTGCATGCCATCCCATTTATAAAGACTCTGTTGCTCTTTTTTAATTCTGTTCGCATTTTTGGTGAAACTTCTGCTACCCAGTTTACTGTGTCTCTCGATTTGTCTCCTGTTTTGAAACTTAGTCTGAATTCCTCAATAACGGTAGACTTAGGAATGTGGTCCAATTTTGTTGTCTGATGGCAGGTAGAATTTACTTTTCAATCAGTTCCTTGGGAATGTTGTGTATAATCATATGCGGGCGTTTCTTTGCAGGCAGGCTAGTGGCCAGGCCAGCATTCTGTATTTTGTCGTTTTTGTGCATGCATTCCAATTCCTCTTTGGATTCCGTTTCCATAAGAATGCCTCCATTTCCGACCTTCCTGATATTTCTGACCCTGAGTTTTTTTTTGCTGGAACAATGCTTGCAAGAAGTTTCTTTTTAGTTTCCTCTCTGTCAACTGAGTCGGTTTTTTTCGGACGGGTAAATAGTGACTAAGTTCCTGGGAGGTTTTACTGCTCTCGTGGGAACAATTGACGACCTCACCGCAACTTGACCTAGGACGTTTGAATTGCTCTTTAATTTCCGCATACGTTGGCCGAGGACGTTTGAATTGCTCTTTAATTTCCGTTAGTTTCTCCTCAGCGTTTACGAGCGTCTTGTCGAGCATGGAAATTCTGTCCTGAATAAGTTCCTTTTCTTGCAGTTGAGAACGGAGCCTTTCGTTCTCATTTCTTAGGTCGGTTATTATTTCCATTAATTCCAGGGTGTTCCGGCGGACGAGTTCCGAGCGAGCAACCGAGATTTCTTTCGAGTTTCCTTTGCAAAAACGTAAGATTTCATTTATTTGATTTATTTGCGGCGGCTTACCGGATTTCTCTGCCTTCTTTGTAATAATTTCCTCGTCCGAGGAGTCGGAGATAGCTCTTCGTGACGTAGATTGTGCTCTCCTTTTAGCCTTGGCTTTTTTGCGTTACTGGACGCTCGAAATATCGGAATCCGAGGGTGCATCGGACGGGTCTTCTTTCTCTTTTTTATGGCGCTTTGTTTAATGACAGCAGACGCCGTCTCGACCTCCATCTTGGTTAGTGGCGAGCGCGCAGTGGTCGGGCTACAACTTTCCAATACCGAGTGCAGAGAATATGCCTTTAGGAACGCCGGCCGTTTCCCCACACTTCGAGGCGCTTCGATCGGCAGGACGCTTAGATGGCCAAGATGGCCGCTCTCGCTTCACGAAATAGATGCTTATGATTTTTATTGTCCAGAAAAATAGCTCTTGATTTTTACACTATAAATTTAGCTCTTATTATA
>NW_017138202.1:0-373 GCF_001652005.2 Ceratina calcarata | reverse complement strand
TATTTTCGACCAAAGAACACGTCCTTAAAATATTGCCCACTAGTACGTTTACACCATGTATATGCTTGTATACTTAGGTAAGTTGTCCCCATGAATATGCAAATTTCCTGTCTATTTGAAGAATTATACATTTATAAAATTGACATAAGGGGATTATGGCTAATTATGAGAGAAAAAGGAAGAAAGACAGATTTTCTGAAAATCGATTCTCACGGTTTCGATTCTTGCAGAATTCCCGATTCGATTCTGAATCGGAATCCAAAGAATCGATTCTGCAAGAATCGAAACCGTGAGATCCAGAGAATCGAACATCCCTAATCACGCACAGAGCCCAGTGACGAACACGTCGTGCCACTTATGGTGCTTGGCAATT
>NW_017138201.1:0-373 GCF_001652005.2 Ceratina calcarata | reverse complement strand
GATGACAATGCTTACTTGCGATATTACACTAAGTTACGGATATTACACTATACTAAAGTTACGGCTAATATACTGAAACGCGATTGTACCGAACGAGCGGAGTAGGTCTCTCGGCGTGCCTCGCAACGGGGAGGTTCCGAGCAGACGAACTACCTCGAAACGACGTAGGTCCGTGTGCGTCCGCGGGAGCGGGAAGTCGATGGTTCTAATTGCCAATGACCGGGTACGAGAGTTGCTGATCATATTACCTTGGTTTAGGCTACGTTCTTCAGCTACGATAATCGGAATGGACATTCAGTCCGCGAGAATCGACTCTGTTCTTCCCTGGCCCGAGAACCGGTACTTATACGCGTGGCGCGTGATGTCGCCGGCG
>NW_017138200.1:0-373 GCF_001652005.2 Ceratina calcarata | reverse complement strand
GATACATATATCTATACGCACTTCCATATGAATCGTCTATTAAAATTTTGACAAACTGGTACTTCTAAACCTAAGGTATTCCTCGTTAAAATATGTTTTAATGCTGTTCCGCTGTACTCAAGAAAAGTTAACGCATTCTGTGCTTGCTGAATATACTATATGAGAATGAAAATACAAAACAATAATATTTCCGTATTGTTTAATAGCCAGTCTGACCATGTCATTGTACGACTACGCTCGGTGAATAATAAATTGAAGTATACATGGTCTTTCATCGTTTCTTTCAGGTTATTACGTTACGCAATAGGTTAGGTTAGACCAGCGTGCTCATATTTTTTCCCTGGAGGCTCGCTTCCCCTCTTTTTCGCCCGTA
>NW_017138199.1:0-373 GCF_001652005.2 Ceratina calcarata | reverse complement strand
TTTTCTAAGGTACATAAACTTTTGGGATTGATTGTATAGCCAATACATCCTTAATGCGATATGATGAATGAACGCAGTAAATGTAAAGTTCTTAATATTGTGTGATAAACATCACACGTTATCTAAATATATATAAACTATGAACGCTTCGATACATAAACAAAACTGATTAAAAACGACGACTGTGGAAAAATAACGCAAATTCCGATACAAGGGAAAAACAACGGAATTTGCAATACGAATGAAACATTTTCGCTGTTACTTTTGATTCTGTCGATACTGACCACCCGCGTGAGTTCGGATAATTTCACTCAATTTACATTTACATTCGTTTCGCGCACATTATTCGAAACCCGAGTTTCTATTTTTTTTT
>NW_017138198.1:0-373 GCF_001652005.2 Ceratina calcarata | reverse complement strand
GTTAATACGAAGGGAGCGGCGTGAATACCGTGAAATGCTGAATGAAGTTTGGGATTGGATTGGGTCATACGACCTAGAATATTTGTTTGGTAACTACTTATTTCCTACTGTTATGTTTTGTTCGTGACGGTTGTCACAATTATCGTTAAAATCGTTTCATTCATTTTTTTTTCGTTTCGTTTCGTTCAGGAGATGTCGTATGCGTTGAATTGTCGCTGCAGGAGCTGGCAGAGCGAATCCAGCTTCTAGAAGCTGAACACAGGCGGCAATTTTGGTGGCAATGGTATGTGTCCAGTTTTCTACCTCACTGATTTCTTTGGCCTATTTTAAATCTGTTTTTTTACAGGCCAGCTGATGGTGCATAAAGAAATTT
>NW_017138197.1:0-373 GCF_001652005.2 Ceratina calcarata | reverse complement strand
ACTGGTTCTGACAGGGCGATGATGAAATGCAAGACACCACACTCTTGTTATCATCGGTAGTCTTGCCAAAGACAATGTCCTCTTGGAGGGTCGACGGAGGGAGGGAGGACACGATCATGGAGTTCTGATCATGGGAATCGTTGGGCAGTTCACCCTCGTTCTTACACTCCGCGTTTTTATTCACTATGTCTAACATATCTGTAAAAAGCTGCTTATGCTCCGGCGTTTTTTTGAACCGGCTCTCGAATAGGCTGTTGTCATCATTAATGGTGTCGGCTATTGAACAGAGGAATAAGCCTGCGCTGCACTCGGTCTGAGTCCCCATTGTATACGAATAAATGAATAAGGTTCGTGAATTAAGTATATCGTTTTA
>NW_017138196.1:0-373 GCF_001652005.2 Ceratina calcarata | reverse complement strand
GATATTACAAGACCTGAAATGAATCCATGGACACTGCGGTTATGAACCGACGTTGATAATAATACTAATAACAATAAGTAAAGGTATCAAGGTAACGACAGACACGGAAGAATCACTAACACACCCACTTATTTATCTATCCATCTAAATTCTTAACAAAAGGTGAACCAATTTACGCACGTGAGGCCAATGGAACAAAGAGGAAGAGAACTGAATAGCGACAAACGAACGAACCCTGCTCAAGACAATGCGACCCATGAATTGATAATTAACCGGGCTGTCAGGAAAGATACAGAGAGCAAATGTTGAAGACTTTTAGGGGGACGGACCAGGGTCAAGTATCGCTTCGATCGTGAGTACTAATATCAGAGAG
>NW_017138195.1:0-373 GCF_001652005.2 Ceratina calcarata | reverse complement strand
CACGGGTCCTAGGACCTGGCCGCCCTGAAAGTCTACGGCCCCCTAGAAAACAAAACAGAGCGCAAAAAATTAGAAAACCCTCGACAGAAACGAAACACAAACAGAACAAACAAAGACACGCGCGAAGAATACAAAAAACCCGACCCCAGAGGAAACAAGGCCAGAAATCAGAAACTCACCAAAGGATATAGATTATTTAGGCTTAACTCCATTGGGACGACGAAAAAGCAAACGAAACACACCAGAAAACGAAAACAATAAGACACAACGAAAACACGAGGAAAAAGAACGGAGCGCAAGGCGTACAGTAACCGATACAAAGTCGGAATGATGCGGAAACTACCACCCGTCACAAGCTCGACCCTTTACCCCA
>NW_017138194.1:0-373 GCF_001652005.2 Ceratina calcarata | reverse complement strand
GTACATTTAGATGCTTGAAGAGTGTCAGGGATTAAATATGAGGAAATCTTGAATTACAAATTTTTTTCATAAAAGTTCATTTGCTGGAAGCATAACTCTTTCTCGGTGCGAGTGAAGGTTTTGCTAAATCGAAAGGAAAAGTGGCGGTATTCATACGCTCTCCCCCAACTAATACCCTTCCGCTTCCTCTCTGGAGGATAGATAATTATCTCCGCAGCCGGGTTTCAATGGGACGAAACATTTACCAGCGGCGCGACGCGACGATTCGTTTCTATTGTCGAGTTTTCCGCTCCATTATAAAGGATCCACCTCGTATCCCCTCGTTAGAGGACAAATTAGTAGAACTCAAAATTAACAGATCTATTTATTCCCT
>NW_017138193.1:0-373 GCF_001652005.2 Ceratina calcarata | reverse complement strand
GCATGTACGTACCGATTACTAATTATTTTTGGAAGTCTAGATAATAATACATTTTAATTTCATAATATTCTCCAGAAGTTAAAATATTAAAGGTAACAAAATCACCTTAACTGTATCTTAGGAGCGCGTGGCGTGAGTAGGGCTGGATGCCAGAAATTCATCCTCCGTCAATAGTTTCCAGATTTCGTGGCAATAAAACCGTTTCTGGCGCTCCTCCTTTGAACTTATTGAGCAACGCCGCGTCCGAAAAGTGAGCCTTATATCATCCATAGAGCGAAGTATAGAAAAGTTTGCTATTATTATTGTTACCGAAAGTTTCATAACGTTTCAATCACTTGATAATCGAGCGTGTGTTCATATAAGCGAGTTTTTT
>NW_017138192.1:4878-5781 GCF_001652005.2 Ceratina calcarata | reverse complement strand
ATATTAATTATACAGAATAACTGAATTCCCATCACAATTTTAAAAAACATTGTCTATCACAGTTTTAGGCCACACTGTCTATCATATCTTTAAACCTGATTGTCTATCACATTTTTATTCCTCAATGTCTGTCATTTATACAGCAAATTGCCTATTATATTTATCAAACAACTTTTCAATGAACTAAATTCACAATTTCAAACTGAGTAGCAAAAAAGTTCACCCCGTACAATTCTTAAAACTGCAATTTCGCTAGAAACGTGCATAGAACCGTTGAAGAGGTGATCAGGCCAGTTTTCGAACGGCTTTTCGCCGGATTATTTTCGTAACGGGAGGAAGGAATGAAAGGGAAGCTCGGTAGGAAGTTGCAAAATAATACTGGTCGGAGCCAGGTCTCGTTTATCTTGGCCATGAGAGCGAGCGGCCAGTTTCGAATTCACCCTGAATCCTCCCTAATCATCGCCCGCCGGCTGTTCTCGCCAAGAAAAATAATCTTCACGGCGCGCGCGAGCCCCAGCCAAGGAAACTTACTACCTATATACGTGTAACGTTGATTCAACGCCGGGACTTAAACGAACAGCGGATCCATTTGCTGTCTGACAAATAATTACGACCTTTCTTTGATAAATATTAAACCTAGTTTCTCCAACTGTGTCAAGGAGATTAACAAGAAATCCATTTCTAATTATTATAATTTGTAATTTACTAACCTAACCTATAATTATTATAATTTGTAATTTACTACCCTAACCTATAATTATTATAATTTGTAATTTACTAACCTAACCTATAATTATTATAATTTGTATTGTCTAATTTCCTAACTGAACCTAACCTAATACTGGATAAATTCTTATAATGCATTTCATATCCACTAATTATTATAATTTGTAATTTTCTTCG
>NW_017138192.1:2122-4030 GCF_001652005.2 Ceratina calcarata | reverse complement strand
AAGTCTGATTATTTAAAAGTTATTCCTGTTCCAAACTGCATATCAGTACGAATTCTATAAAATTTGATAAAACCGAAAAGCTTGTTCACATTTTGAAGCACAAGTGAGGAAGCAGAATTAATCATCGTTTCCCTGAGGAACCTCAATTAGTAAGACACCGTGTACGTCTCCAGGTTTATTATTAAATTATACTCGCGGGACCAATGGAAACATGCCGGAAGGAAGTAAAATCAACAGTCCTGCCGTAGTAAGGAACTCAGGTCCTCAGGCATTCTTAAATGAAAGCTACCGTGCCGCCCTCATTAACAGCGATTCGGGTCAAGTAAAAACAAGGTTACGTGGCGAACCGTAAACGGCGGGGTAGGAAACGGGGTGCGTACACGTTGACCAAACAAAGCCCAATGGTTTCCGATTGAAGAGGGGCCAATCGACCGTTAATCGGCCGCGATTATCACGCGGATTAACCCGGGCGACACAATGCCATCGTTCGGCTACGATTAGTCAGATGAATCACTGGAACGATTGTTAGGCACGAGGGATTCCTTTCTGCTTGCTTAATTAATCGTTCAATCGGAAAGTCAATCATTGCTTTTCTCCATATCTTATGTGTATCTCAGAGTCAGAATGTCGATTCATTAATGTACATCAATTTATTTAATTAAGTCCATGTACAAAATGGAATTATTCGTACAAAAATTCATTTAATTAGTATGTATTAAAAAATGCATATAAATATTCACGTTCAATAAATGATTGGAGATATTCATGTACAAGCAGATTGAAACACAGAAATTTTCTGAACTGGATTAAACAGTGTCAGGCAGGACAGAATCGCGTAATTCACGCGATGATTGAGTAGGCGAACACACAAAAAAAAAAAACAGGATGAAATTCGTCGGACTCATTCCACTACGTACGAAATTGAATTTGAAAATTCATGAACCGATTCTATACACAAAGTATGTCCGTGAAATCCAATATCCCCGTTTGCGTTGACACTCGTCATCGCATACTAACATTTCCTGTTTTGTAAAATAAAGACGTTTTCCAATGTCGAATACAAATATTGATTCAGCACAAAAATTAATATTAATCGTACACGGTGTATAAAAATTATACTTCACAACCATCAAAGAAGGATTGTGTAGGATGGATAGAAATCTCTTTAAAAAATGAACAGCAAAATTGACCTTGACCTTCAAAGTCAAGGTCAAAAGGTGAAAAACGTTTCTAATATTGCATCGTATAAAACTAATCGCAAAAAACGATAGTCTTTAAAAAATAACAGGTTTCGAATCAATCGTCCACATAAAAAACGAAATTAAAGTTTCAATGATTTTTAACTTTTCATTTTATTTGCATATAATATCATATTATAATAAATTCTAATACAGTAATGTTCATAAATAGACTTCATATTTTATGCATTCCTGAGGAAGTTCAACGTGCAAATTGAATTAATAATTTAATTGATTAAATGAATATTTAATTAGATTATCTTGTGTTAAATTAATTGAAATACTTTTAGATTGGATGAGACTAAATTTTTGTAAAATCGTTAAACTTGTATTTAAAAGCGAGTTGATGAATGAAAAATCGAAAGTGAACAGTTAGGAAGCGATTAAAATTGGAACGTAGCTTCCTTTTTGTTAAAAAATAGAGATTGGAGTTATTTATCGATCACGCTAGCTGCGCCGGAAATATCTGTTATAAATGGACGACCGGAGCCGAATATTCAATGCCCGGCACCAAAATCTCAGTAAACTTTCACGGATCGAAAGCATTCAAGTTTATCAGTTGAAATTTGACTTTGTTCGAGTATGCAAGATAAACGATTCGACCCGTGCTTTTATTGAAATTCTATTGAGAATTTGTACTGCAAACTGATTTTCGGATAAAGACATGTTC
>NW_017138192.1:0-903 GCF_001652005.2 Ceratina calcarata | reverse complement strand
GTCACTACATATTTATACATTTTTCTATGACTGTGAAATAATGGAAAAGATAATTCGACACTATCTGGTCTTCTTGCAAAGAAATTACAATAAAACGAAATGTCACTATATGTATATTTAGATATTTTTCTATGGCTGTGGAATAATGGGAAAAATAATTCAATACTATCTTGTCTTCTTGCAAAGAAATTCTAATAGAAATAGGGAAGAGAATTCAACTGTATTTGATTCGATTGCAAGGAAACAGCATTAAGACAGTGTATCAGGTTTATACATGTTTGAATAACGACTGCAATTTTTCTCATGGGGACGCGTTTAACGGTAGAATTGCTCCTTCAAAGCGTTTTTCAAACTCCGAGATTCCTCTTTTATGAACAATTTCACCTAGGGAACGCGGAGACAAGAAAAATTTTTGTCGACCACTCTTTTTCACAAAGGCTAGGGGGAAATTGGACTGCTTAGAGGCCGTCTTGAATTCTCTGTGCCACGGCATCCAAAGGGATCCGATATCCTCCCAGGCTCTTAAGGTCCTTTTCAGGGTCCCGTCTCAAAAGGAACATAATCGATTCCGCCTCGTTCTCTTTCACTTCCGCTTTCTAGGTACCGTCCCACTCGATCGGTTCTAAATGTAACCGTGTACTTATTATCTATACCAATTTTATGTATTTGATTATAGAACTTGTTTCATAAAATCTGCTCTTAAACAAATGAATGTTCAATGTATACTTTTGTTTTTTTGCTTTTCAACTTCTTTATTATATTTTCTTGTAGAGCTTCTTTTATAAAATCTGTATTGTTTATACATTTACTTGTACTACTTGCTTCTTGTATTGTAAAAGGAGATGTTCTTATATAAAATATTATCATTATATATCATCTTTAATACGTTGCACTGTATACATA
>NW_017138191.1:0-373 GCF_001652005.2 Ceratina calcarata | reverse complement strand
AGTACGTACTTGTGAAATGTAATTTTATTTGTTTGTTCCAATGCCATCTGCGCTCGACTTTTCTCTGAACTTCTGTGTGAACATCCTTGAACTATACACTTCGGCATTGTTGTACTTGATTATTACCTGTAATTATATAATACATTTATACTTCTACAATGATTTGTGAGCTGTGACTGTAGTAGGCCAGTGGAATGAAAATATTTTGTACAAATATATTGCAAAATTTGCGACTTTAGTTGAAATAAAGAAAAATGATGTAAAATTCGAATTATTTTCTATTGTAGTAATAAACGTCTCAGTTATATTAGTACTTTAGGACTTTAGTACAAACACAAGACAAACAATACGCATTGTATATATTATTATTTCG
>NW_017138190.1:0-373 GCF_001652005.2 Ceratina calcarata | reverse complement strand
CCCCCCATGAATCTACTATTAATAAAAAATTTTCTTTTCCCACGTAAGGATGCAATACTGTACTTAAGAATTCAATATACTTTTCTGTAGTGAGTTTGCCAGATTCAGAACTTGTTACAACTGTATTTGTATAAGTTTTCATAATATTGTCAATATTTTTTTGAATTCGTGATCCAAAGTTTCCCGTTGGTTCTTGTAAACATAAGAAGATGTGTTGTAACAACTCCCCAGACAACGTCATTGCGTATTGTGCAGTATATGAATGACTCACTTTGTTAATATTGCTTTGAACAATTACAGTTTTTGTATTTATTTTGTCGAGCGTTCTGTCATACGTTGACTGGTATTGACAACCTGTTTGATCTGTATTAAT
>NW_017138189.1:0-373 GCF_001652005.2 Ceratina calcarata | reverse complement strand
GTTTCCGATGAGCGAGCAGGACTGTAAAAATCCCCGAACGGAAGCTTGGGCGTCTCTCTCGCGGGAGAGCGGACTCGCCGAAGTGAGGATCGTCTGGCGAGACGTCCGGGACGTAGAAACCGCGATGAAGACTTAGAGTCTTAGCGAAAGGCGGGCTACTCGTCGAAGTTGCGGCCGTCGGCCGGTTCGGTGCCTTTCTTCTTTCACACGGGGTCGCGATCTCTCTCTCTCGTTCTTCCTTTGTCTCTTGTTCATCTTATTAGACTAGAGTCGCGGAATCCAAGAGAGATGTGTTCTCTCCCTATCTCTGTCTCTCTGTCTCTCTCTCTCTCTCTCTCGCGAAGGGTCGAGTCGCGCGGAGGGAAACTCGAAA
>NW_017138188.1:0-373 GCF_001652005.2 Ceratina calcarata | reverse complement strand
CTTAGCCCTACACCCATTACAGTCTTAAATAGACATTTATTAATACTTTGTATTAAATTTTCCGTATTCTGCATTCCACATACATCGTATGCTATGAACGTAGTGCGATTACCTAACGAGTTGCAATTGTTGATTCTAGTTAAATTAATTGCATATTACGTCATATCGTTACTATTAGATCGACAAGGAAGTAATTCTGGTTTTTTAAATGCTGTTCATTTGTTTAAACCAAAATTACCCTTTTGCCAACCCAATATTTGCAACATGTGACGAAATTCTAACAAACACACGAATGCATGCATATCGCATGCATATTGTATGAGTGAGATAATAGCCTTCACAGCCGCGGCAGTAAAAATGTTTAGTAGTACCT
>NW_017138187.1:0-373 GCF_001652005.2 Ceratina calcarata | reverse complement strand
TAGATGTTTCAATATGATTAGAGCTTAACTTTCCCAAAAGAGAATTAAGAGCAAAGAGTAAAAGTCGATATAAAAAATTTTCCAGAAAGGATTTATGATTCCTCGGATTAAATGAAAACTGGAAATGATCTCTTAATTGAATCATTTAGACGTGCGGAAAATTTTATTACAAATACACGACGAGAACTAGTAATTGTTTTACGTTTATCTATGGACAGTGCATAAAAAATCTTATCATTCATATCGCGTGACGTTTCAATTATTAACGACAATGCTATCGCGTAATGATATCTTTATCAACTTCAAGTGCGTTAACGACAACGTACGTTTCAACGTATTATGAAAAGTAAATAAGAAGTTAAAATACCTTAGT
>NW_017138186.1:0-373 GCF_001652005.2 Ceratina calcarata | reverse complement strand
TTTTTATGTCTTTTTCATACAGTATATTTATTATATGTTTTTAAACATATTCGATTACGGTAGACATGATTTCAACAACGACGAAGTGAAAATTAACAAACTTGTCCTATGTTCAAGTGCCAAGACGGAAGACATGTTTTCAACGGCGGCGGCGGCGGCGAAGCGGCGAAGACTCCAGGCCAGTAATCGCTGCGTGCTTTTTTGACGTAGGTTCGCGCCCTGTCAGCCGCACATATTTCTTTTTAACATATATATTTTTTTCTTACATTTACTGTTTATTGAGTTAAGTTCATTATTTAAACAGTATTTTCAAATTGCTTAAAAATATTTTAACATTGTTCCTTCCATGATGGTGCACTGTTTTAATATCGTG
>NW_017138185.1:0-373 GCF_001652005.2 Ceratina calcarata | reverse complement strand
CTCTCTCTCTCTCACTCTCTTTCCCTTGCGAACGACGAAGTTATCGCAAGTGGTGATAGTTAGTTTGCGGAGAGTCAGCGGCGTGACACACGGCTGCCACGCTTATGTGCAAACTTTCTGGCTGTTGCTTTATTCCGGCCGTGTACGTGTTTACGGGCAGAGATACCTCCATCAAAAATTAGTTAACTCAACACCAAATTCGCTCCACGTCGCGCACACTCGTCGTTCATATAATATTGTATTTTTTTCTTTTACCAGTTAATTAAAACGATTCATACAACATTTTTTATACTGCGTATAATTTTACGACTTGTACGACTTAGTATTTCATAGAAGAATGAATGACTTATTTTGTAAATTCATTTTTATACCT
>NW_017138184.1:0-373 GCF_001652005.2 Ceratina calcarata | reverse complement strand
CGGTGTGCCGTAACCCATCAAAGTAGTTTGTTTGTTATTATTGCACAGCGACAATTTAAAACTGATAGCACCGGTGCACTTCATAGCAACAAACAGATCAGGATGTTTAACTGTCTCCGCGTACAATTTATACGACCTGTGGTGGCTGCAAAAACCTGCGAAAAAGGAATAATAAATCGGCGATTTTCTCAACGGGAAGTGGCGGTGAATCCTCGAAGCGAGGACTTCCGCCTAGTTTTATCCGACAATACGATATCCTATCCCCAAGATAAACGAGCCAGAGTATTTTCTTAATATAACAGGGAGGACGGCTTGCGCAATTTACTTTCGGTCAATTTACAGCGTAGTTGCAGTAATGCGGTTTTTAGAAGAG
>NW_017138183.1:0-373 GCF_001652005.2 Ceratina calcarata | reverse complement strand
CCAATTAAGCTTATTAAATAATTTTAATTCTTAATTAAATCTGGACCAGAAACCAAACTAATTGCCAATTGGAATTCATTTGAATTAAAGACTTAATTATCCTGGCGTTCGGGAGTCATACGAATTTGGTACATTTCTCCTTACGATTAATAATGTACGAGTTATTTAGAGTCGTCACGTTACAAGAATCACCCTGTATAATAAAAACAAAACATTTTACCTCATCAATCGCTTACGCAGTATCGAATCTTTTCTATATAAGGAACGGCGTTACATATTTTTCCTCGATTATAGTAGAAATTGTCAGGATTTGAAACAATGTACGTTGGTGCATGTGAAATTATTCGTACATAACAAGTTTCCACGCTATTAT
>NW_017138182.1:0-373 GCF_001652005.2 Ceratina calcarata | reverse complement strand
TCATTGAGCAAAGGCAATAGTAAACCTAAAACTGAATAATGATATTACGTATTTCAGTACATATTTGAGAATTTCCTAAATAAATGTACGACCATTAGATCAATGAACTTTATAAACACAAGTAATCGTTGAGTAAAAATAATAACAGACCTTAACCTGTTAAGCGTGGAATTTAGTTTTAAAAAGCCCCCACAGTGTGCGGAATTAAAATCAGTCCACCAATCTCTAATGCGGTAACCAAACATGTACATAGTACATGAAACATAAATGGTTGCATTTATCATTTGGCTGACTCCCATTACCCCCTCTGTACAAAATACTTAGCAGTTCTATTGGTAATATAAAAGAAACATCCTACTAAATAATATTCTTA
>NW_017138181.1:6669-7834 GCF_001652005.2 Ceratina calcarata | reverse complement strand
CCACTACTCTTATTAATACTACACTAAAAAAAAAAAGAAAAAAGAAATCGATAGAGAAGCTAAAGGACGAGGGAAAAATCAATATTTCGAATTAAAGGTCAAATGCGAGCCCGACTGAGAGACGACAGGTAAAAAAAGCAGAGGAACGGGAGCAGAAGTGTTGCCTTGCCGTGCACGATCACCGAGAAATGATACGCTACCCGAGCTGCTCTCGAGACCCTTACGAAAACAATACTCCGTATGTGGCTTATTGGCAGTCTGCGTGACTTGGTCCGCGAAATTTCACGTTCCGCAACGGCTGCTTCTGATTTTTCCGCCATCAACAGCAATATCGTGCAGCTTATTACTCGCGATAGTCTATTCGATTCCCCGGGAAATCATGGAAGTACGATTAAGAACACAATCGAGAACTAAAGTTTCGTAATCTCAGGTATTTGCCAATTTTTCCCGCTCGCCACCCATACCAGCCGGATAAGGCCTGACAGGCTTTCCGACCGCGGAAAATTACAGGTCTGCCCAACGACAGAGCTCCGCGCTTTTTCGACGCAACAGAACGTATTACCAGACGCCCACGACCGCAATTTTCTCCGCATCACGAGACGGACATTATGGATCGAATTTGGACAATGCTACGAGGTTTTCAACCTCGAGTACCTATAAACTACGTATATGTATCAGCTTATCTGTGTATATAACGTATCAATACATACACACAGCTGTTCCTTTTTTCGTGGTAATTTCATCAAATCGATGGATGACCTTAATTGCCTCGCTGCCTACCTATTAATATTTGCAAATCATGCACGTACTTTATGTATTGTTTGCGTCATGTACTCTGTAAAAGAGAGACACGATTATTAATTTCTGTATTTATCCATTATTTCAAAAGTTTGAAATAGGATCACTGTTTCTTTGACGATAAAATATTTCTGGAATATTAAATCTCATGTTTACACAGCCTTCTAAGATTAAGAATTTTTTCAGTCTTAGTAATGAGTCAATTTGCATTAGTTGCAGCATGAAAATTACTAGGAATACACAGATACGCAAGGAAACTAATGGCGTACACGAAGAGCTACTTAACACGAACGATTAGGAAATATGTTTTCAACCGCGACCCATTAATATTTTAAGATTAGAGGTTGTAATTAAGGCGGTATTCCAC
>NW_017138181.1:1527-2848 GCF_001652005.2 Ceratina calcarata | reverse complement strand
TTTTTTTTTTTTACATAAATAAGATTCAATTTGTTCTACCAGAGTACATCCATACATATGTACGCATGTACGATACCTGTCTGAGATATTTATCATTATGGAAACATTACATTCTACAACTACGAAGAATTCCACGTACCGGAACTCGTTCATTCGAAGACGAAAGAAATGAGTGGCATTTCTCATGCTCCAGTTGCAGAGTTCAAGAAAGACTTCTTGGTGCGGAAGCATAAGTCGAAACGGCGAGGTTCGCTGGAACGACGAGCTCTGAATTGCAACTAACGATTCCAGGAATTACTTTCTCCACAGCGTTTACCTACTGACGAAGGTTTACACCGTAAAACGAATCGGACGTTTCCGCAACCACCGCTACAATTATCGAACAAGCTGTCTCGTGAATTGTCATCGACGTCCATAAACTTTTGTCAGTAGTCTATACTTCGTGACATTCGTGCGAAATTGATCTATGATACACTTCATGTCCCATATCGCATGCGGTATCTCTTCGCGAGAGCAATTAAAATAATAAGCATTTGTACACATTTCATTTTCCATAATTTTGTAAGAAAAAGTATCCATCTTCTCACTATGTCATTTATTTTATAACTACGTATCCAAGTGACAAGAAACAAAGTTGATTAAACAGCTTTGAGAAAAATTCCTGACTTTCCGAGATCTGCAGAACTTAGAACCAATATTATATTAATCCTAAGCAAACCAATTTTTTGAAAGCAAGTCTTAATTGAAAATTTAAAACCATTTGCGTTAAATCGCCGCCCCGCTGTCACATCTACGTCGTCGCCCTGTTGGACCTCCGCAACGTGGCTTCAATCGGCCTCTTTCGCTGCTTTTTCGCGGATTATTTTGGATCTCAGTCACGAAGCAGCCGCTTCGGGCATACGCTTCGGGCATTTAACCAGAAAGGAGCGAGCGAATGGCGAAAGTAGCCGTCGAAGAAATACGGAAAAGGGGGAGTGATTCGAAAAGGAACAAACAAACAGACCGCGCAGGCAAAACGATTGAAAAAAAACCAACCCCTCGCGAATTTCTTCGGAGGCTCGGGGCGAACACGAGCGAGCAAGAACCAGTCGGGAAGCCAGGCGTGAGCCATTCTTTCTTATTATATGCCTCTCTTCCCACGGTATTAATGCGTAAACGCCTTGGCTCGCAACATATAACGACTTGGATACGACAATGAAAAGCAACAATGCACTTCTTAATTACTAAGCATAATTTCCTCGTTAGAACGATTGTTTCTGTATTACTTTTTTGTAAACATCTTAAGAAATACTTTTAAGACAAGATAAATATGTACATATCC
>NW_017138181.1:0-1301 GCF_001652005.2 Ceratina calcarata | reverse complement strand
TACAATAAACATAGGTACATCTTGTGACAATGATTCTCCACTCACTTCTGATTCTTTCTTCATTTTGAAAATGTGCCTTTATATTTCGTTTTACGAATATTATCAAAATGTGAGACAATATCAATGTAGGCAATTGAATTGATTGAATTTGGGCAATTATAGAAAATCCGAGCAATGAAAAATCAGGCATATATTTATTATCATTTTCGGGTTTTGTGCTCATAGAAACACTAACACAATCAAACATGGAACGAGAATGATTGTGCCAAGCTGTACCCGTATCTTTAAAAGTTCTCACATAAATTTATCTTCAAAATCGAGACACACTTGCACAGCGATGGTAATCATTAATTTTCACGGCACAGCACGCGGTCGTTCGAGCAGGAATTGTGGACAAATCGAGAAGCAAAGGTCTCCTTTTGGGACCTAATTCGATCGTTAACGAGACAGGTCGGCGGCACGGCGCAGTGTGTCCGTAGACAATGGAGCGCGCGAAATGAAGCAGGCTAGCACGCAGCGCTTGAAACCGGCCAATCCATGTGAAAAGACGGCGCGGTGCTAATGAGTCACAGTTACGACTTGTAAAGAAATTTTCTGCGACGCTGCAACACGAGTACAACGGCGCTATGTTACGCGGCAGCGTACGGTTAGTTGATTTATGAGAAACTAGACCGATAATTAGAGGTTTAACGGTACTTGTCGCCGAGAATTTTTTCCCGAAAGCTGCGGTGGGAAACGCAAGATTCGAGTGTGTAACAAGATTTCACGATCGAAACCGAGAGCGGTATTGAACAGTACACGTTGCTCCGGGCTCGTAACGACGTGCTAGATTTTGTACTTCCGGCAAACCGGCGCATTAAAGCTCGCCACGAATTTGTCCGGCGACCTGGTCGACGAACAATTCGACAAGTCGATGTCGCCGCATGGTAACAGTGATTAATTCCCTGCAGATCTCGCCAGTTGATACACGTTGCTCACCGTTGGACAGAGGCGAGGGGACGAGGGTTGTGACACATGGAGGAATAGCTACGGAACCGTGAAATAGAAGGTGGTTCCCGAACCCCTGTCAAAATTAATCGATCCTAGAGTAGCTGTCTGGCATTCGTCGTCACCTCGACAACGAGATCGAGAGAAAGTGGTCAGGAGATCCAAGTAAAGACTATTCGACTGTGTATTTACTAGAGTAATAAAGTAGTAATAGTGAAAGTAACTATTATAAAAGTTCCAAATAATTACTTTTAATTCTCGGTTCTCAGTAGCGACTGTCGAATAATTTCCTTCAAGCACCTTTTCTAGGAGAC